>NW_027364486.1:0-222008 GCF_046119375.1 Phyllobates terribilis | reverse complement strand
TAGCAGGAAAAAGCAAAAAATTTCAGAATTGCACCTTGCAATGTGGAGATATTACTGTTTGTGCATTTACAATATTCATTGATTATTGCATTGAAAAACATCATGTTATTCAATATACCAGAAATGTTTGAAGCTACTGACTGAATGAAAGGAGCTGGCATCTCACTCTCTTTGAATCTTCTTTATCATGCTAGGATTAGCAGTGAAAAAGCAAAAAATTTCAGAATTGCACCTTGCAATGTGGAGATATTACTGTTTGTGCATTTACAATATTCATTGAATTTTTTGCCATTGAAAAACATCATGTTATTCATATACCAGAAATGTTTGAAGCTACTGACTGAATGAAAGGAGCTGGCATCTCACTCTCTTTGAATCTCTTTATCATGCTAGGATTAGCAGGAAAAAGCAAAAAATTTCAGAATTGCACCTTGCAATGTGGAGATATTACTGTTTGTGCATTTACAATATTCATTGATTATTGCCATTGAAAAAATCTATGTTATTTCAATTACCAGAAATGTTTGAAGCTACTGACTGAATGAAAGGAGCTGGCATCTCACTCTCTTTGAATCTTCTTTATCATGCTAGGATTAGCAGGAAAAAGCAAAAATTTCAGAATTGCACCTTGCAATGTGGAGATATTACTGTTTGTGCATTTACAATATTCATTGATTTTGCCATTGAAAAACATCATGTTATTCATATACCAGAAATGTTTGAAGCTACTGACTGAATGAAAGGAGCTGGCATCTCACTCTCTTTGAATCTTCTTTATCATGCTAGGATTAGCAGGAAAAAGCAAAAAATTTCAGAATTGCACCTTGCAATGTGGAGATTATTACTGTTTGTGCATTTACAATATTCATTGATTTTGCCATTGAAAAACATCATGTTATTCATATACCAGAAATGTTTGAAGCTACTGACTGAATGAAAGGAGCTGGCATCTCACTCTCTTTGAATCTTCTTTATCATGCTAGGATTAGCAGGAAAAGCAAAAAATTTCAGAATTGCACCTTGCAATGTGGAGATATTACTGTTTGTGCATTTACAATATTCATTGATTTTTGCCATTGAAAAACATCATGTTATTCATATACCAGAAATGTTTGAAGCTACTGACTGAATGAAAGGAGCTGGCATCTCACTCTCTTTGAATCTTCTTTATCATGCTAGGATTAGCAGGAAAAAGCAAAAAATTTCAGAATTGCACCTTGCAATGTGGAGATATTACTGTTTGTGCATTTACAATATTCATTGATTTTTGCCATTGAAAAACATCATGTTATTCATATACCAGAAATGTTTGAAGCTACTGACTGAATGAAAGGAGCTGGCATCTCACTCTCTTTGAATCTTCTTTATCATGCTAGGATTAGCAGGAAAAAGCAAAAAATTTCAGAATTGCACCTTGCAATGTGGAGATATTACTGTTTGTGCATTTACAATATTCATTGATTTTTGCCATTGAAAAACATCATGTTATTCATATACCAGAAATGTTTGAAGCTACTGACTGAATGAAAGGAGCTGGCATCTCACTCTCTTTGAATCTTCTTTATCATGCTAGGATTAGCAGGAAAAAGCAAAAAATTTCAGAATTGCACCTTGCAATGTGGAGATATTACTGTTTGTGCATTTACAATATTCATTGATTTTTGCCATTGAAAAACATGTTATTCAACCAGAAATGTTTGAAGCTACTGACTGAATGAAAGGAGCTGGCATCTCACTCTCTTTGAATCTTCTTTATCATGCTAGGATTAGCAGGAAAAAGCAAAAAATTTCAGAATTGCACCTTGCAATGTGGAGATATTACTGTTTGTGCATTTACAATATTCATTGATTTTTGCCATTGAAAAACATCATGTTATTCATATACCAGAAATGTTTGAAGCTACTGACTGAATGAAAGGAGCTGGCATCTCACTCTCTTTGAATCTTCTTTATCATGCTAGGATTAGCAGGAAAAAGCAAAAAATTTCAGAATTGCACCTTGCAATGTGGAGATATTACTGTTTGTGCATTTACAATATTCATTGATTTTTGCCATTGAAAAACATCATGTTATTCATATACCAGAAATGTTTGAAGCTACTGACTGAATGAAAGGAGCTGGCATCTCACTCTCTTTGAATCTTCTTTATCATGCTAGGATTAGCAGGAAAAAGCAAAAAATTTCAGAATTGCACCTTGCAATGTGGAGATATTACTGTTTGTGCATTTACAATATTCATTGATTTTTGCCATTGAAAAACTATAGTTATTCATATACCAGAAATGTTTGAAGCTACTGACTGAATGAAAGGAGCTGGCATCTCACTCTCTTTGAATCTTCTTTATCATGCTAGGATTAGCAGGAAAAAGCAAAAAATTTCAGAATTGCACCTTGCAATGTGGAGATATTACTGTTTGTGCATTTACAATATTCATTGATTTTTGCCATTGAAAAACATCATGTACATTCATATACAGAAATGTTTGAAGCTACTGACTGAATGAAAGGAGCTGGCATCTCACTCTCTTTGAATCTTCTTTATCATGCTAGGATTAGCAGGAAAAAGCAAAAAATTTCAGAATTGCACCTTGCAATGTGGAGATATTACTGTTTGTGCATTTACAATATTCATTGATTTTTGCCATTGAAAAACGTCCAGAAATGTTTGAAGCTACTGACTGAATGAAAGGAGCTGGCATCTCACTCTCTTTGAATCTTCTTTATCATGCTAGGATTAGCAGGAAAAAGCAAAAAATTTCAGAATTGCACCTTGCAATGTGGAGATATTACTGTTTGTGCATTTACAATATTCATTGATTTTTGCCATTGAAAAACATCATGTTCCAGAAATGTTTGAAGCTACTGACTGAATGAAAGGAGCTGGCATCTCACTCTCTTTGAATCTTCTTTATCATGCTAGGATTAGCAGGAAAAAGCAAAAAATTTCAGAATTGCACCTTGCAATGTGGAGATATTACTGTTTGTGCATTTACAATATTCATTGATTTTTGCCATTGAAAAACATCATGTATATATCCAGAAATGTTTGAAGCTACTGACTGAATGAAAGGAGCTGGCATCTCACTCTCTTTGAATCTTCTTTATCATGCTAGGATTAGCAGGAAAAAGCAAAAAATTTCAGAATTGCACCTTGCAATGTGGAGATATTACTGTTTGTGCATTTACAATATTCATTGATTTTTGCCATTGAAAAACGTCCAGAAATGTTTGAAGCTACTGACTGAATGAAAGGAGCTGGCATCTCACTCTCTTTGAATCTTCTTTATCATGCTAGGATTAGCAGGAAAAAGCAAAAAATTTCAGAATTGCACCTTGCAATGTGGAGATATTACTGTTTGTGCATTTACAATATTCATTGATTTTTGCCATTGAAAAACATCATGTTATATCCAGAAATGTTTGAAGCTACTGACTGAATGAAAGGAGCTGGCATCTCACTCTCTTTGAATCTTCTTTATCATGCTAGGATTAGCAGGAAAAAGCAAAAAATTTCAGAATTGCACCTTGCAATGTGGAGATATTACTGTTTGTGCATTTACAATATTCATTGATTTTTGCCATTGAAAAACATCATGTTATTCATATACCAGAAATGTTTGAAGCTACTGACTGAATGAAAGGAGCTGGCATCTCACTCTCTTTGAATCTTCTTTATCATGCTAGGATTAGCAGGAAAAAGCAAAAAATTTCAGAATTGCACCTTGCAATGTGGAGATATTACTGTTTGTGCATTTACAATATTCATTGATTTTTGCCATTGAAAAACATGTTATTCATATTACCAGAAATGTTTGAAGCTACTGACTGAATGAAAGGAGCTGGCATCTCACTCTCTTTGAATCTTCTTTATCATGCTAGGATTAGCAGGAAAAAGCAAAAAATTTCAGAATTGCACCTTGCAATGTGGAGATATTACTGTTTGTGCATTTACAATATTCATTGATTTTTGCCATTGAAAAACATCTGTTATTCATATACCAGAAATGTTTGAAGCTACTGACTGAATGAAAGGAGCTGGCATCTCACTCTCTTTGAATCTTCTTTATCATGCTAGGATTAGCAGGAAAAAGCAAAAAATTTCAGAATTGCACCTTGCAATGTGGAGATATTACTGTTTGTGCATTTACAATATTCATTGATTTTTGCCATTGAAAAACCTGTTATTCATATACCAGAAATGTTTGAAGCTACTGACTGAATGAAAGGAGCTGGCATCTCACTCTCTTTGAATCTTCTTTATCATGCTAGGATTAGCAGGAAAAAGCAAAAAATTTCAGAATTGCACCTTGCAATGTGGAGATATTACTGTTTGTGCATTTACAATATTCATTGATTTTTGCCATTGAAAAACATCATGTTATTCATATACCAGAAATGTTTGAAGCTACTGACTGAATGAAAGGAGCTGGCATCTCACTCTCTTTGAATCTTCTTTATCATGCTAGGATTAGCAGGAAAAAGCAAAAAATTTCAGAATTGCACCTTGCAATGTGGAGATATTACTGTTTGTGCATTTACAATATTCATTGATTTTTGCCATTGAAAAACATCATACCAGAAATGTTTGAAGCTACTGACTGAATGAAAGGAGCTGGCATCTCACTCTCTTTGAATCTTCTTTATCATGCTAGGATTAGCAGGAAAAAGCAAAAAATTTCAGAATTGCACCTTGCAATGTGGAGATATTACTGTTTGTGCATTTACAATATTCATTGATTTTTGCCATTGAAAAACATCATGTACCAGAAATGTTTGAAGCTACTGACTGAATGAAAGGAGCTGGCATCTCACTCTCTTTGAATCTTCTTTATCATGCTAGGATTAGCAGGAAAAAGCAAAAAATTTCAGAATTGCACCTTGCAATGTGGAGATATTACTGTTTGTGCATTTACAATATTCATTGATTTTTGCCATTGAAAAACGTCCAGAAATGTTTGAAGCTACTGACTGAATGAAAGGAGCTGGCATCTCACTCTCTTTGAATCTTCTTTATCATGCTAGGATTAGCAGGAAAAAGCAAAAAAATTCAGAATTGCACCTTGCAATGTGGAGATATTACTGTTTGTGCATTTACAATATTCATTGATTTTTGCCATTGAAAAACATCATGTTATTCATATACCAGAAATGTTTGAAGCTACTGACTGAATGAAAGGAGCTGGCATCTCACTCTCTTTGAATCTTCTTTATCATGCTAGGATTAGCAGGAAAAAGCAAAAAATTTCAGAATTGCACCTTGCAATGTGGAGATATTACTGTTTGTGCATTTACAATATTCATTGATTATTGCCATTGAAAAACATCATGTTATTCTTCCAGAAATGTTTGAAGCTACTGACTGAATGAAAGGAGCTGGCATCTCACTCTCTTTGAATCTTCTTTATCATGCTAGGATTAGCAGGAAAAAGCAAAAAATTTCAGAATTGCACCTTGCAATGTGGAGATATTACTGTTTGTGCATTTACAATATTCATTGATTTTTGCCATTGAAAAACATCATGTTATTCATATACCAGAAATGTTTGAAGCTACTGACTGAATGAAAGGAGCTGGCATCTCACTCTCTTTGAATCTTCTTTATCATGCTAGGATTAGCAGGAAAAAGCAAAAAATTTCAGAATTGCACCTTGCAATGTGGAGATATTACTGTTTGTGCATTTACAATATTCATTGATTTTTGCCATTGAAAAACGTCCAGAAATGTTTGAAGCTACTGACTGAATGAAAGGAGCTGGCATCTCACTCTCTTTGAATCTTCTTTATCATGCTAGGATTAGCAGGAAAAAGCAAAAAATTTCAGAATTGCACCTTGCAATGTGGAGATATTACTGTTTGTGCATTTACAATATTCATTGATTTTTGCCATTGAAAAACATCATGTTATTCATATACCAGAAATGTTTGAAGCTACTGACTGAATGAAAGGAGCTGGCATCTCACTCTCTTTGAATCTTCTTTATCATGCTAGGATTAGCAGGAAAAAGCAAAAAATTTCAGAATTGCACCTTGCAATGTGGAGATATTACTGTTTGTGCATTTACAATATTCATTGATTTTTGCCATTGAAAAACTCATGTTATTATATCCAGAAATGTTTGAAGCTACTGACTGAATGAAAGGAGCTGGCATCTCACTCTCTTTGAATCTTCTTTATCATGCTAGGATTAGCAGGAAAAAGCAAAAAATTTCAGAATTGCACCTTGCAATGTGGAGATATTACTGTTTGTGCATTTACAATATTCATTGATTTTTGCCATTGAAAAACATCATGTTATTCATATACCAGAAATGTTTGAAGCTACTGACTGAATGAAAGGAGCTGGCATCTCACTCTCTTTGAATCTTCTTTATCATGCTAGGATTAGCAGGAAAAAGCAAAAAATTTCAGAATTGCACCTTGCAATGTGGAGATATTACTGTTTGTGCATTTACAATATTCATTGATTTTTGCCATTGAAAAACGTCCAGAAATGTTTGAAGCTACTGACTGAATGAAAGGAGCTGGCATCTCACTCTCTTTGAATCTTCTTTATCATGCTAGGATTAGCAGGAAAAAGCAAAAAATTTCAGAATTGCACCTTGCAATGTGGAGATATTACTGTTTGTGCATTTACAATATTCATTGATTTTTGCCATTGAAAAACATCATGTTATTCATATACCAGAAATGTTTGAAGCTACTGACTGAATGAAAGGAGCTGGCATCTCACTCTCTTTGAATCTTCTTTATCATGCTAGGATTAGCAGGAAAAAGCAAAAAATTTCAGAATTGCACCTTGCAATGTGGAGATATTACTGTTTGTGCATTTACAATATTCATTGATTATTGCCATTGAAAAACATCATGTTATTCATATACCAGAAATGTTTGAAGCTACTGACTGAATGAAAGGAGCTGGCATCTCACTCTCTTTGAATCTTCTTTATCATGCTAGGATTAGCAGGAAAAAGCAAAAAATTTCAGAATTGCACCTTGCAATGTGGAGATATTACTGTTTGTGCATTTACAATATTCATTGATTTTTGCCATTGAAAAACATCATGTTATTCATATACCAGAAATGTTTGAAGCTACTGACTGAATGAAAGGAGCTGGCATCTCACTCTCTTTGAATCTTCTTTATCATGCTAGGATTAGCAGGAAAAAGCAAAAAATTTCAGAATTGCACCTTGCAATGTGGAGATATTACTGTTTGTGCATTTACAATATTCATTGATTTTTGCCATTGAAAAACGTCCAGAAATGTTTGAAGCTACTGACTGAATGAAAGGAGCTGGCATCTCACTCTCTTTGAATCTTCTTTATCATGCTAGGATTAGCAGGAAAAAGCAAAAAATTTCAGAATTGCACCTTGCAATGTGGAGATATTACTGTTTGTGCATTTACAATATTCATTGATTTTTGCCATTGAAAAACATCATGTTATTCATATACCAGAAATGTTTGAAGCTACTGACTGAATGAAAGGAGCTGGCATCTCACTCTCTTTGAATCTTCTTTATCATGCTAGGATTAGCAGGAAAAAGCAAAAAATTTCAGAATTGCACCTTGCAATGTGGATATATTACTGTTTGTGCATTTACAATATTCATTGATTTTTGCCATTGAAAAACGTCCAGAAATGTTTGAAGCTACTGACTGAATGAAAGGAGCTGGCATCTCACTCTCTTTGAATCTTCTTTATCATGCTAGGATTAGCAGGAAAAAGCAAAAAATTTCAGAATTGCACTTTGCAATGTGGAGATATTACTGTTTGTGCATTTACAATATTCATTGATTTTTGCCATTGAAAAACGTCCAGAAATGTTTGAAGCTACTGACTGAATGAAAGGAGCTGGCATCTCACTCTCTTTGAATCTTCTTTATCATGCTAGGATTAGCAGGAAAAAGCAAAAAATTTCAGAATTGCACCTTGCAATGTGGAGATATTACTGTTTGTGCATTTAAAATATTCATTGATTTTTGCCATTGAAAAACATCATGTTATTCATATACCAGAAATGTTTGAAGCTACTGACTGAATGAAAGGAGCTGGCATCTCACTCTCTTTGAATCTTCTTTATCATGCTAGGATTAGCAGGAAAAAGCAAAAAATTTCAGAATTGCACCTTGCAATGTGGAGATATTACTGTTTGTGCATTTACAATATTCATTGATTTTTGCCATTGAAAAACGTCCAGAAATGTTTGAAGCTACTGACTGAATGAAAGGAGCTGGCATCTCACTCTCTTTGAATCTTCTTTATCATGCTAGGATTAGCAGGAAAAAGCAAAAAATTTCAGAATTGCACCTTGCAATGTGGAGATATTACTGTTTGTGCATTTACAATATTCATTGATTTTTGCCATTGAAAAACGTCCAGAAATGTTTGAAGCTACTGACTGAATGAAAGGAGCTGGCATCTCACTCTCTTTGAATCTTCTTTATCATGCTAGGATTAGCAGGAAAAAGCAAAAAATTTCAGAATTGCACCTTGCAATGTGGAGATATTACTGTTTGTGCATTTACAATATTCATTGATTTTTGCCATTGAAAAACATCATGTTATTCATATACCAGAAATGTTTGAAGCTACTGACTGAATGAAAGGAGCTGGCATCTCACTCTCTTTGAATCTTCTTTATCATGCTAGGATTAGCAGGAAAAAGCAAAAAAATTCAGAATTGCACCTTGCAATGTGGAGATATTACTGTTTGTGCATTTACAATATTCATTGATTTTTGCCATTGAAAAACGTCCAGAAATGTTTGAAGCTACTGACTGAATGAAAGGTGCTGGCATCTCACTCTCTTTGAATCTTCTTTATCATGCTAGGATTAGCAGGAAAAAGCAAAAAATTTCAGAATTGCACTTTGCAATGTGGAGATATTACTGTTTGTGCATTTACAATATTCATTGATTTTTGCCATTGAAAAACGTCCAGAAATGTTTGAAGCTACTGACTGAATGAAAGGAGCTGGCATCTCACTCTCTTTGAATCTTCTTTATCATGCTAGGAGTAGCAGGAAAAAGCAAAAAATTTCAGAATTGCACCTTGCAATGTGGAGATATTACTGTTTGTGCATTTACAATATTCATTGATTTTTGCCATTGAAAAACATCATGTTATTCATATACCAGAAATGTTTGAAGCTACTGACTGAATGAAAGGAGCTGGCATCTCACTCTCTTTGACTCTTCTTTATCATGCTAGGATTAGCAGTAAAAAGCAAAAAATTTCAGAATTGCACCTTGCAATGTGGAAATATTACTGTTTGTGCATTTACAATATTCATTGATTTTTGCCATTGAAAAACGTCCAGAAATGTTTGAAGCTACTGACTGAATGAAAGGAGCTGGCATCTCACTCTCTTTGAATCTTCTTTATCATGCTAGGATTAGCAGGAAAAAGCAAAAAATTTCAGAATTGCACCTTGCAATGTGGAGATATTACTGTTTGTGCATTTACAATATTCATTGATTTTTGCCATTGAAAAACATCATGTTATTCATATACCAGAAATGTTTTAAGCTACTGACTGAATGAAAGGAGCTGGCATCTCACTCTCTTTGAATCTTCTTTATCATGCTAGGATTAGCAGGAAAAAGCAAAAAATTTCAGAATTGCACCTTGCAATGTGGAGATATTACTGTTTGTGCATTTACAATATTCATTGATTTTTGCCATTGAAAAACATCATGTTATTCATATACCAGAAATGTTTGAAGCTACTGACTGAATGAAAGGAGCTGGCATCTCACTCTCTTTGAATCTTCTTTATCATGCTAGGATTAGCAGGAAAAAGCAAAAAATTTCAGAATTGCACCTTGCAATGTGGAGATATTACTGTTTGTGCATTTACAATATTCATTGATTTTTGCCATTGAAAAACGTCCAGAAATGTTTGAAGCTACTGACTGAATGAAAGGAGCTGGCATCTCACTCTCTTTGAATCTTCTTTATCATGCTAGGATTAGCAGGAAAAAGCAAAAAATTTCAGAATTGCACCTTGCAATGTGG
This sequence comes from Phyllobates terribilis, assembly GCF_046119375.1. Lineage (NCBI taxonomy): Eukaryota > Metazoa > Chordata > Amphibia > Anura > Dendrobatidae > Phyllobates > Phyllobates terribilis. Next base: position 211,985 of record NW_027364486.1, on the reverse strand, counting down.
AGATATTACTGTTTGTGCATTTACAATATTCATTGATTTTTGCCATTGTAAAACATCATGTTATTCATATACCAGAAATGTTTGAAGCTACTGACTGAATGAAAGAAGCTGGCATCTCACTATCTTTGAATCTTCTTTATCATGCTAGGATTAGCAGGAAAAAGCAAAAAATTTCAGAATTGCACCTTGCAATGTGGAGATATTACTGTATGTGCATTTACAATATTCATTGATTTTTGCCATTGAAAAACGTCCAGAAATGTTTGAAGCTACTGACTGAATGAAAGGAGCTGGCATCTCACTCTCTTTGAATCTTCTTTATCATGCTAGGATTAGCAGTGAAAAGCAAAAAATTTCAGAATTGCACCTTGCAATGTGGAGATATTACTGTTTGTGCATTTACAATATTCATTGATTTTTGCCATTGAAAAACATCATGTTATTCATATACCAGAAATGTTTGAAGCTACTGACTGAATGAATGGAGCTGGCATCTCACTCTCTTTGAATCTTCTTTATCATGCTAGGATTAGCAGGAAAAAGCAAAAAATTTCAGAATTGCACCTTGCAATGTGGAGATATTACTGTTTGTGCATTTACAATATTCATTGATTTTTGCCATTGAAAAACATCATGTTATTCATATACCAGAAATGTTTGAAGCTACTGACTGAATGAAAGGAGCTGGCATCTCACTCTCTTTGAATCTTCTTTATCATGCTAGGATTAGCAGGAAAAAGCAAAAAATTTCAGAATTGCACCTTGCAATGTGGAGATATTACTGTTTGTGCATTTACAATATTCATTGATTTTTGCCATTGAAAAACGTCCAGAAATGTTTGAAGCTACTAACTGAATGAAAGGAGCTGGCATCTCACTCTCTTTGAATCTTCTTTATCATGCTAGGATTAGGAGGAAAAAGCAAAAAATTTCAGAATTGCACCTTGCAATGTGGAGATATTACTGTTTGTGCATTTACAATATTCATTGATTTTTGCCATTGAAAAACGTCCAGAAATGTTTGAAGCTACTGACTGAATGAAAGGAGCTGGCATCTCACTCTCTTTGAATCTTCTTTATCATGCTAGGATTAGCAGGAAAAAGCAAAAAATTTCAGAATTGCACCTTGCAATGTGGAGATATTACTGTTTGTGCATTTACAATATTCATTGATTTTTGCCATTGAAAAACATCATGTTATTCATATACCAGAAATGTTTGAAGCTACTGACTGAATGAAAGGAGCTGGCATCTCACTCTCTTTGAATCTTCTTTATCATGCTAGGATTAGCAGGAAAAAGCAAAAAATTTCAGAATTGCACCTTGCAATGTGGAGATATTACTGTTTGTGCATTTACAATATTCATTGATTTTTGCCATTGAAAAACGTCCAGAAATGTTTGAAGCTACTAACTGAATGAAAGGAGCTGGCATCTCACTCTCTTTGAATCTTCTTTATCATGCTAGGATTAGGAGGAAAAAGCAAAAAATTTCAGAATTGCACCTTGCAATGTGGAGATATTACTGTTTGTGCATTTACAATATTCATTGATTTTTGCCATTGAAAAACGTCCAGAAATGTTTGAAGCTACTGACTGAATGAAAGGAGCTGGCATCTCACTCTCTTTGAATCTTCTTTATCATGCTAGGATTAGCAGGAAAAAGCAAAAAATTTCAGAATTGCACCTTGCAATGTGGAGATATTACTGTTTGTGCATTTACAATATTCATTGATTTTTGCCATTGAAAAACATCATGTTATTCATATACCAGAAATGTTTGAAGCTACTGACTGAATGAAAGGAGCTGGCATCTCACTCTCTTTGAATCTTCTTTATCATGCTAGGATTAGCAGGAAAAAGCAAAAAATTTCAGAATTGCACCTTGCAATGTGGAGATATTACTGTTTGTGCATTTACAATATTCATTGATTTTTGCCATTGAAAAACATCATGTTATTCATATACCAGAAATGTTTGAAGCTACTGACTGAATGAAAGGAGCTGGCATCTCACTCTCTTTGAATCTTCTTTATCATGCTAGGATTAGCAGGAAAAAGCAAAAAATTTCAGAATTGCACCTTGCAATGTGGAGATATTACTGTTTGTGCATTTACAATATTCATTGATTTTTGCCATTGAAAAACATCATGTTATTCATATACCAGAAATGTTTGAAGCTACTGACTGAATGAAAGGAGCTGGCATCTCACTCTCTTTGAATCTTCTTTATCATGCTAGGATTAGCAGGAAAAAGCAAAAAATTTCAGAATTGCACCTTGCAATGTGGAGATATTACTGTTTGTGCATTTACAATATTCATTGATTTTTGCCATTGAAAAACGTCCAGAAATGTTTGAAGCTACTGACTGAATGAAAGGAGCTGGCATCTCACTCTCTTTGAATCTTCTTTATCATGCTAGGATTAGCAGGAAAAAGCAAAAAATTTCAGAATTGCACCTTGCAATGTGGAGATATTACTGTTTGTGCATTTACAATATTCATTGATTTTTGCCATTGAAAAACATCATGTTATTCATATACCAGAAATGTTTGAAGCTACTGACTGAATGAAAGGAGCTGGCATCTCACTCTCTTTGAATCTTCTTTATCATGCTAGGATTAGCAGGAAAAAGCAAAAAATTTCAGAATTGCACCTTGCAATGTGGATATATTACTGTTTGTGCATTTACAATATTCATTGATTTTTGCCATTGAAAAACGTCCAGAAATGTTTGAAGCTACTGACTGAATGAAAGGAGCTGGCATCTCACTCTCTTTGAATCTTCTTTATCATGCTAGGATTAGCAGGAAAAAGCAAAAAATTTCAGAATTGCACTTTGCAATGTGGAGATATTACTGTTTGTGCATTTACAATATTCATTGATTTTTGCCATTGAAAAACGTCCAGAAATGTTTGAAGCTACTGACTGAATGAAAGGAGCTGGCATCTCACTCTCTTTGAATCTTCTTTATCATGCTAGGAATAGCAGGAAAAAGCAAAAAATTTCAGAATTGCACCTTGCAATGTGGAGATATTACTGTTTGTGCATTTAAAATATTCATTGATTTTTGCCATTGAAAAACATCATGTTATTCATATACCAGAAATGTTTGAAGCTACTGACTGAATGAAAGGAGCTGGCATCTCACTCTCTTTGAATCTTCTTTATCATGCTAGGATTAGCAGGAAAAAGCAAAAAATTTCAGAATTGCACCTTGCAATGTGGAGATATTACTGTTTGTGCATTTACAATATTCATTGATTTTTGCCATTGAAAAACGTCCAGAAATGTTTGTAGCTACTGACTGAATGAAAGGAGCTGGCATCTCACTCTCTTTGAATCTTCTTTATCATGCTAGGATTAGCAGGAAAAAGCAAAAAATTTCAGAATTGCACCTTGCAATGTGGAGATATTACTGTTTGTGCATTTACAATATTCATTGATTTTTGCCATTGAAAAACGTCCAGAAATGTTTGAAGCTACTGACTGAATGAAAGGAGCTGGCATCTCACTCTCTTTGAATCTTCTTTATCATGCTAGGATTAGCAGGAAAAAGCAAAAAATTTCAGAATTGCACCTTGCAATGTGGAGATATTACTGTTTGTGCATTTACAATATTCATTGATTTTTGCCATTGAAAAACATCATGTTATTCATATACCAGAAATGTTTGAAGCTACTGACTGAATGAAAGGAGCTGGCATCTCACTCTCTTTGAATCTTCTTTATCATGCTAGGAGTAGCAGGAAAAAGCAAAAAATTTCAGAATTGCACCTTGCAATGTGGAGATATTACTGTTTGTGCATTTACAATATTCATTGATTTTTGCCATTGAAAAACATCATGTTATTCATATACCAGAAATGTTTGAAGCTACTGACTGAATGAAAGGAGCTGGCATCTCACTCTCTTTGACTCTTCTTTATCATGCTAGGATTAGCAGGAAAAAGCAAAAAATTTCAGAATTGCACCTTGCAATGTGGAAATATTACTGTTTGTGCATTTACAATATTCATTGATTTTTGCCATTGAAAAACGTCCAGAAATGTTTGAAGCTACTGACTGAATGAAAGGAGCTGGCATCTCACTCTCTTTGAATCTTCTTTATCATGCTAGGATTAGCAGGAAAAAGCAAAAAATTTCAGAATTGCACCTTGCAATGTGGAGATATTACTGTTTGTGCATTTACAATATTCATTGATTTTTGCCATTGAAAAACGTCCAGAAATGTTTGAAGCTACTGACTGAATGAAAGGAGCTGGCATCTCACTCTCTTTGAATCTTCTTTATCATGCTAGGATTAGCAGGAAAAAGCAAAAAATTTCAGAATTGCACCTTGCAATGTGGAGATATTACTGTTTGTGCATTTACAATATTCATTGATTTTTGCCATTGAAAAACATCATGTTATTCATATACCAGAAATGTTTGAAGCTACTGACTGAATGAAAGGAGCTGGCATCTCACTCTCTTTGAATCTTCTTTATCATGCTAGGATTAGCAGGAAAAAGCAAAAAATTTCAGAATTGCACCTTGCAATGTGGAGATATTACTGTTTGTGCATTTAGAATATTCATTGATTTTTGCCATTGAAAAACATCATGTTATTCATATACCAGAAATGTTTGAAGCTACTGACTGAATGAAAGGAGCTGGCATCTCACTCTCTTTGAATCTTCTTTATCATGCTAGGAGTAGCAGGAAAAAGCAAAAAATTTCAGAATTGCACCTTGCAATGTGGAGATATTACTGTTTGTGCATTTACAATATTCATTGATTTTTGCCATTGAAAAACATCATGTTATTCATATACCAGAAATGTTTGAAGCTACTGACTGAATGAAAGGAGCTGGCATCTCACTCTCTTTGACTCTTCTTTATCATGCTAGGATTAGCAGGAAAAAGCAAAAAATTTCAGAATTGCACCTTGCAATGTGGAAATATTACTGTTTGTGCATTTACAATATTCATTGATTTTTGCCATTGAAAAACGTCCAGAAATGTTTGAAGCTACTGACTGAATGAAAGGAGCTGGCATCTCACTCTCTTTGAATCTTCTTTATCATGCTAGGATTAGCAGGAAAAAGCAAAAAATTTCAGAATTGCACCTTGCAATGTGGAGATATTACTGTTTGTGCATTTACAATATTCATTGATTTTTGCCATTGAAAAACATCATGTTATTCATATACCAGAAATGTTTGAAGCTACTGACTGAATGAAAGGAGCTGGCATCTCACTCTCTTTGAATCTTCTTTATCATGCTAGGATTAGCAGGAAAAAGCAAAAAATTTCAGAATTGCACCTTGCAATGTGGAGATATTACTGTTTGTGCATTTACAATATTCATTGATTTTTGCCATTGAAAAACATCATGTTATTCATATACCAGAAATGTTTGAAGCTACTGACTGAATGAAAGGAGCTGGCATCTCACTCTCTTTGAATCTTCTTTATCATGCTAGGATTAGCAGGAAAAAGCAAAAAATTTCAGAATTGCACCTTGCAATGTGGAGATATTACTGTTTGTGCATTTACAATATTCATTGATTTTTGCCATTGAAAAACGTCCAGAAATGTTTGAAGCTACTGAATGAATGAAAGGAGCTGGCATCTCACTCTCTTTGAATCTTCTTTATCATGCTAGGATTAGCTGGAAAAAGCAAAAAATTTCAGAATTGCACCTTGCAATGTGGAGATATTACTGTTTGTGCATTTACAATATTCATTGATTTTTGCCATTGTAAAACATCATGTTATTCATATACCAGAAATGTTTGAAGCTACTGACTGAATGAAAGAAGCTGGCATCTCACTATCTTTGAATCTTCTTTATCATGCTAGGATTAGCAGGAAAAAGCAAAAAATTTCAGAATTGCACCTTGCAATGTGGAGATATTACTGTATGTGCATTTACAATATTCATTGATTTTTGCCATTGAAAAACGTCCAGAAATGTTTGAAGCTACTGACTGAATGAAAGGAGCTGGCATCTCACTCTCTTTGAATCTTCTTTATCATGCTAGGATTAGCAGTGAAAAGCAAAAAATTTCAGAATTGCACCTTGCAATGTGGAGATATTACTGTTTGTGCATTTACAATATTCATTGATTTTTGCCATTGAAAAACATCATGTTATTCATATACCAGAAATGTTTGAAGCTACTGACTGAATGAATGGAGCTGGCATCTCACTCTCTTTGAATCTTCTTTATCATGCTAGGATTAGCAGGAAAAAGCAAAAAATTTCAGAATTGCACCTTGCAATGTGGAGATATTACTGTTTGTGCATTTACAATATTCATTGATTTTTGCCATTGAAAAACATCATGTTATTCATATACCAGAAATGTTTGAAGCTACTGACTGAATGAAAGGAGCTGGCATCTCACTCTCTTTGAATCTTCTTTATCATGCTAGGATTAGCAGGAAAAAGCAAAAAATTTCAGAATTGCACCTTGCAATGTGGAGATATTACTGTTTGTGCATTTACAATATTCATTGATTTTTGCCATTGAAAAACGTCCAGAAATGTTTGAAGCTACTAACTGAATGAAAGGAGCTGGCATCTCACTCTCTTTGAATCTTCTTTATCATGCTAGGATTAGGAGGAAAAAGCAAAAAATTTCAGAATTGCACCTTGCAATGTGGAGATATTACTGTTTGTGCATTTACAATATTCATTGATTTTTGCCATTGAAAAACGTCCAGAAATGTTTGAAGCTACTGACTGAATGAAAGGAGCTGGCATCTCACTCTCTTTGAATCTTCTTTATCATGCTAGGATTAGCAGGAAAAAGCAAAAAATTTCAGAATTGCACCTTGCAATGTGGAGATATTACTGTTTGTGCATTTACAATATTCATTGATTTTTGCCATTGAAAAACATCATGTTATTCATATACCAGAAATGTTTGAAGCTACTGACTGAATGAAAGGAGCTGGCATCTCACTCTCTTTGAATCTTCTTTATCATGCTAGGATTAGCAGGAAAAAGCAAAAAATTTCAGAATTGCACCTTGCAATGTGGAGATATTACTGTTTGTGCATTTACAATATTCATTGATTTTTGCCATTGAAAAACATCATGTTATTCATATACCAGAAATGTTTGAAGCTACTGACTGAATGAAAGGAGCTGGCATCTCACTCTCTTTGAATCTTCTTTATCATGCTAGGATTAGCAGGAAAAAGCAAAAAATTTCAGAATTGCACCTTGCAATGTGGAGATATTACTGTTTGTGCATTTACAATATTCATTGATTTTTGCCATTGAAAAACATCATGTTATTCATGTACCAGAAATGTTTGAAGCTACTGACTGAATGAAAGGAGCTGGCATCTCACTCTCTTTGAATCTTCTTTATCATGCTAGGATTAGCAGGAAAAAGCAAAAAATTTCAGAATTGCACCTTGCAATGTGGAGATATTACTGTTTGTGCATTTACAATATTCATTGATTTTTGCCATTGAAAAACGTCCAGAAATGTTTGAAGCTACTGACTGAATGAAAGGAGCTGGCATCTCACTCTCTTTGAATCTTCTTTATCATGCTAGGATTAGCAGGAAAAAGCAAAAAATTTCAGAATTGCACCTTGCAATGTGGAGATATTACTGTTTGTGCATTTACAATATTCATTGATTTTTGCCATTGAAAAACATCATGTTATTCATATACCAGAAATGTTTGAAGCTACTGACTGAATGAAAGGAGCTGGCATCTCACTCTCTTTGAATCTTCTTTATCATGCTAGGATTAGCAGGAAAAAGCAAAAAATTTCAGAATTGCACCTTGCAATGTGGATATATTACTGTTTGTGCATTTACAATATTCATTGATTTTTGCCATTGAAAAACGTCCAGAAATGTTTGAAGCTACTGACTGAATGAAAGGAGCTGGCATCTCACTCTCTTTGAATCTTCTTTATCATGCTAGGATTAGCAGGAAAAAGCAAAAAATTTCAGAATTGCACTTTGCAATGTGGAGATATTACTGTTTGTGCATTTACAATATTCATTGATTTTTGCCATTGAAAAACGTCCAGAAATGTTTGAAGCTACTGACTGAATGAAAGGAGCTGGCATCTCACTCTCTTTGAATCTTCTTTATCATGCTAGGAATAGCAGGAAAAAGCAAAAAATTTCAGAATTGCACCTTGCAATGTGGAGATATTACTGTTTGTGCATTTAAAATATTCATTGATTTTTGCCATTGAAAAACATCATGTTATTCATATACCAGAAATGTTTGAAGCTACTGACTGAATGAAAGGAGCTGGCATCTCACTCTCTTTGAATCTTCTTTATCATGCTAGGATTAGCAGGAAAAAGCAAAAAATTTCAGAATTGCACCTTGCAATGTGGAGATATTACTGTTTGTGCATTTACAATATTCATTGATTTTTGCCATTGAAAAACGTCCAGAAATGTTTGAAGCTACTGACTGAATGAAAGGAGCTGGCATCTCACTCTCTTTGAATCTTCTTTATCATGCTAGGATTAGCAGGAAAAAGCAAAAAATTTCAGAATTGCACCTTGCAATGTGGAGATATTACTGTTTGTGCATTTACAATATTCATTGATTTTTGCCATTGAAAAACGTCCAGAAATGTTTGAAGCTACTGACTGAATGAAAGGAGCTGGCATCTCACTCTCTTTGAATCTTCTTTATCATGCTAGGATTAGCAGGAAAAAGCAAAAAATTTCAGAATTGCACCTTGCAATGTGGAGATATTACTGTTTGTGCATTTACAATATTCATTGATTTTTGCCATTGAAAAACATCATGTTATTCATATACCAGAAATGTTTGAAGCTACTGACTGAATGAAAGGAGCTGGCATCTCACTCTCTTTGAATCTTCTTTATCATGCTAGGATTAGCAGGAAAAAGCAAAAAAATTCAGAATTGCACCTTGCAATGTGGAGATATTACTGTTTGTGCATTTACAATATTCATTGATTTTTGCCATTGAAAAACGTCCAGAAATGTTTGAAGCTACTGACTGAATGAAAGGAGCTGGCATCTCACTCTCTTTGAATCTTCTTTATCATGCTAGGATTAGCAGGAAAAAGCAAAAAATTTCAGAATTGCACTTTGCAATGTGGAGATATTACTGTTTGTGCATTTACAATATTCATTGATTTTTGCCATTGAAAAACGTCCAGAAATGTTTGAAGCTACTGACTGAATGAAAGGAGCTGGCATCTCACTCTCTTTGAATCTTCTTTATCATGCTAGGAGTAGCAGGAAAAAGCAAAAAATTTCAGAATTGCACCTTGCAATGTGGAGATATTACTGTTTGTGCATTTACAATATTCATTGATTTTTGCCATTGAAAAACATCATGTTATTCATATACCAGAAATGTTTGAAGCTACTGACTGAATGAAAGGAGCTGGCATCTCACTCTCTTTGACTCTTCTTTATCATGCTAGGATTAGCAGGAAAAAGCAAAAAATTTCAGAATTGCACCTTGCAATGTGGAAATATTACTGTTTGTGCATTTACAATATTCATTGATTTTTGCCATTGAAAAACGTCCAGAAATGTTTGAAGCTACTGACTGAATGAAAGGAGCTGGCATCTCACTCTCTTTGAATCTTCTTTATCATGCTAGGATTAGCAGGAAAAAGCAAAAAATTTCAGAATTGCACCTTGCAATGTGGAGATATTACTGTTTGTGCATTTACAATATTCATTGATTTTTGCCATTGAAAAACGTCCAGAAATGTTTGAAGCTACTGACTGAATGAAAGGAGCTGGCATCTCACTCTCTTTGAATCTTCTTTATCATGCTAGGATTAGCAGGAAAAAGCAAAAAATTTCAGAATTGCACCTTGCAATGTGGAGATATTACTGTTTGTGCATTTACAATATTCATTGATTTTTGCCATTGAAAAACATCATGTTATTCATATACCAGAAATGTTTGAAGCTACTGACTGAATGAAAGGAGCTGGCATCTCACTCTCTTTGAATCTTCTTTATCATGCTAGGATTAGCAGGAAAAAGCAAAAAATTTCAGAATTGCACCTTGCAATGTGGAGATATTACTGTTTGTGCATTTAGAATATTCATTGATTTTTGCCATTGAAAAACATCATGTTATTCATATACCAGAAATGTTTGAAGCTACTGACTGAATGAAAGGAGCTGGCATCTCACTCTCTTTGAATCTTCTTTATCATGCTAGGATTAGCAGGAAAAAGCAAAAAAATTCAGAATTGCACCTTGCAATGTGGAGATATTACTGTTTGTGCATTTACAATATTCATTGATTTTTGCCATTGAAAAACGTCCAGAAATGTTTGAAGCTACTGACTGAATGAAAGGAGCTGGCATCTCACTCTCTTTGAATCTTCTTTATCATGCTAGGATTAGCAGGAAAAAGCAAAAAATTTCAGAATTGCACCTTGCAATGTGGAGATATTACTGTTTGTGCATTTACAATATTCATTGATTTTTGCCATTGTAAAACATCATGTTATTCATATACCAGAAATGTTTGAAGCTACTGACTGAATGAAAGAAGCTGGCATCTCACTATCTTTGAATCTTCTTTATCATGCTAGGATTAGCAGGAAAAAGCAAAAAATTTCAGAATTGCACCTTGCAATGTGGAGATATTACTGTATGTGCATTTACAATATTCATTGATTTTTGCCATTGAAAAACGTCCAGAAATGTTTGAAGCTACTGACTGAATGAAAGGAGCTGGCATCTCACTCTCTTTGAATCTTCTTTATCATGCTAGGATTAGCAGTGAAAAGCAAAAAATTTCAGAATTGCACCTTGCAATGTGGAGATATTACTGTTTGTGCATTTACAATATTCATTGATTTTTGCCATTGAAAAACGTCCAGAAATGTTTGAAGCTACTGACTGAATGAAAGGAGCTGGCATCTCACTCTCTTTGAATCTTCTTTATCATGCTAGGATTAGCAGGAAAAAGCAAAAAATTTCAGAATTGCACCTTGCAATGTGGAGATATTACTGTTTGTGCATTTACAATATTCATTGATTTTTGCCATTGTAAAACATCATGTTATTCATATACCAGAAATGTTTGAAGCTACTGACTGAATGAAAGAAGCTGGCATCTCACTATCTTTGAATCTTCTTTATCATGCTAGGATTAGCAGGAAAAAGCAAAAAATTTCAGAATTGCACCTTGCAATGTGGAGATATTACTGTATGTGCATTTACAATATTCATTGATTTTTGCCATTGAAAAACGTCCAGAAATGTTTGAAGCTACTGACTGAATGAAAGGAGCTGGCATCTCACTCTCTTTGAATCTTCTTTATCATGCTAGGATTAGCAGTGAAAAGCAAAAAATTTCAGAATTGCACCTTGCAATGTGGAGATATTACTGTTTGTGCATTTACAATATTCATTGATTTTTGCCATTGAAAAACATCATGTTATTCATATACCAGAAATGTTTGAAGCTACTGACTGAATGAATGGAGCTGGCATCTCACTCTCTTTGAATCTTCTTTATCATGCTAGGATTAGCAGGAAAAAGCAAAAAATTTCAGAATTGCACCTTGCAATGTGGAGATATTACTGTTTGTGCATTTACAATATTCATTGATTTTTGCCATTGAAAAACATCATGTTATTCATATACCAGAAATGTTTGAAGCTACTGACTGAATGAAAGGAGCTGGCATCTCACTCTCTTTGAATCTTATTTATCATGCTAGGATTAGCAGGAAAAAGCAAAAAATTTCAGAATTGCACCTTGCAATGTGGAGATATTACTGTTTGTGCATTTACAATATTCATTGAGTTTTGCCATTGAAAAACGTCCAGAAATGTTTGAAGCTACTAACTGAATGAAAGGAGCTGGCATCTCACTCTCTTTGAATCTTCTTTATCATGCTAGGATTAGGAGGAAAAAGCAAAAAATTTCAGAATTGCACCTTGCAATGTGGAGATATTACTGTTTGTGCATTTACAATATTCATTGATTTTTGCCATTGAAAAACGTCCAGAAATGTTTGAAGCTACTGACTGAATGAAAGGAGCTGGCATCTCACTCTCTTTGAATCTTCTTTATCATGCTAGGATTAGCAGGAAAAAGCAAAAAATTTCAGAATTGCACCTTGCAATGTGGAGATATTACTGTTTGTGCATTTACAATATTCATTGATTTTTGCCATTGAAAAACATCATGTTCTTCATATACCAGAAATGTTTGAAGCTACTGACTGAATGAAAGGAGCTGGCATCTCACTCTCTTTGAATCTTCTTTATCATGCTAGGATTAGCAGGAAAAAGCAAAAAATTTCAGAATTGCACCTTGCAATGTGGAGATATTACTGTTTGTGCATTTACAATATTCATTGATTTTTGCCATTGAAAAACATCATGTTATTCATATACCAGAAATGTTTGAAGCTACTGACTGAATGAAAGGAGCTGGCATCTCACTCTCTTTGAATCTACTTTATCATGCTAGGATTAGCAGGAAAAAGCAAAAAATTTCAGAATTGCACCTTGCAATGTGGAGATATTACTGTTTGTGCATTTACAATATTCATTGATTTTTGCCATTGAAAAACATCATGTTATTCATATACCAGAAATGTTTGAAGCTACTGACTGAATGAAAGGAGCTGGCATCTCACTCTCTTTGAATCTTCTTTATCATGCTAGGATTAGCAGGAAAAAGCAAAAAATTTCAGAATTGCACCTTGCAATGTGGAGATATTACTGTTTGTGCATTTACAATATTCATTGATTTTTGCCATTGAAAAACGTCCAGAAATGTTTGAAGCTACTGACTGAATGAAAGGAGCTGGCATCTCACTCTCTTTTTATCTTCTTTATCATGCTAGGATTAGCAGGAAAAAGCAAAAAATTTCAGAATTGCACCTTGCAATGTGGAGATATTACTGTTTGTGCATTTACAATATTCATTGATTTTTGCCATTGAAAAACATCATGTTATTCATATACCAGAAATGTTTGAAGCTACTGACTGAATGAAAGGAGCTGGCATCTCACTCTCTTTGAATCTTCTTTATCATGCTAGGATTAGCAGGAAAAAGCAAAAAATTTCAGAATTGCACCTTGCAATGTGGAGATATTACTGTTTGTGCATTTACAATATTCATTGATTTTTGCCATTGAAAAACGTCCAGAAATGTTTGAAGCTACTGACTGAATGAAAGGAGCTGGCATCTCACTCTCTTTTTATCTTCTTTATCATGCTAGGATTAGCAGGAAAAAGCAAAAAATTTCAGAATTGCACCTTGCAATGTGGAGATATTACTGTTTGTGCATTTACAATATTCATTGATTTTTGCCATTGAAAAACATCATGTTATTCATATACCAGAAATGTTTGAAGCTACTGACTGAATGAAAGGAGCTGTCATCTCACTCTCTTTGAATCTTCTTTATCATGCTAGGATTAGCAGGAAAAAGCAAAAAATTTCAGAATTGCACCTTGCAATGTGGAGATATTACTGTTTGTGCATTTACAATATTCATTGATTTTTGCCATTGAAAAACGTCCAGAAATGTTTGAAGCTACTGACTGAATGAAAGGAGCTGGCATCTCACTCTCTTTGAATCTTCTTTATCATGCTAGGATTAGCAGGAAAAAGCAAAAAATTTCAGAATTGCACTTTGCAATGTGGAGATATTACTGTTTGTGCATTTACAATATTCATTGATTTTTGCCATTGAAAAACGTCCAGAAATGTTTGAAGCTACTGACTGAATGAAAGGAGCTGGCATCTCACTCTCTTTGAATCTTCTTTATCATGCTAGGATTAGCAGGAAAAAGCAAAAAATTTCAGAATTGCACCTTGCAATGTGGAGATATTACTGTTTGTGCATTTACAATATTCATTGATTTTTGCCATTGAAAAACATCATGTTATTCATATACCAGAAATGTTTGAAGCTACTGACTGAATGAAAGGAGCTGGCATTTCACTCTCTTTGAATCTTCTTTATCATGCTAGGATTAGCAGGAAAAAGCAAAAAATTTCAGAATTGCACCTTGCAATGTGGAGATATTACTGTTTGTGCATTTACAATATTCATTGATTTTTGCCATTGAAAAACGTCCAGAAATGTTTGAAGCTACTGACTGAATTAAAGGAGCTGGCATCTCACTCTCTTTGAATCTTCTTTATCATGCTAGGATTAGCAGGAAAAAGCAAAAAATTTCAGAATTGCACCTTGCAATGTGGAGATATTACTGTTTGTGCATTTACAATATTCATTGATTTTTGCCATTGAAAAACGTCCAGAAATGTTTGAAGCTACTGACTGAATGAAAGGAGCTGGCATCTCACTCTCTTTGAATCTTCTTTATCATGCTAGGATTAGCAGGAAAAAGCAAAAAATTTCAGAATTGCACCTTGCAATGTGGAGATATTACTGTTTGTGCATTTACAATATTCATTGATTTTTGCCATTGAAAAACATCATGTTATTCATATACCAGAAATGTTTGAAGCTACTGACTGAATGAAAGGAGCTGGCATCTCACTCTCTTTGAATCTTCTTTATCATGCTAGGATTAGCAGGAAAAAGCAAAAAATTTCAGAATTGCACCTTGCAATGTGGAGATATTACTGTTTGTGCATTTACAATATTCATTGATTTTTGCCATTGAAAAACGTCCAGAAATGTTTGAAGCTACTGACTGAATGAAAGCAGCTGGCATCTCACTCTCTTTGAATCTTCTTTATCATGCTAGGATTAGCAGGAAAAAGCAAAAAATTTCAGAATTGCACCTTGCAATGTGGAGATATTACTGTTTGTGCATTTACAATATTCATTGATTTTTGCCATTGAAAAACGTCCAGAAATGTTTGAAGCTACTGACTGAATGAAAGGAGCTGGCATCTCACTCTCTTTGAATCTTCTTTATCATGCTAGGATTAGCAGGAAAAAGCAAAAAATTTCAGAATTGCACCTTGCAATGTGGAGATATTACTGTTTGTGCATTTACAATATTCATTGATTTTTGCCATTGAAAAACGTCCAGAAATGTTTGAAGCTACTGACTGAATGAAAGGAGCTGGCATCTCACTCTCTTTTTATCTTCTTTATCATGCTAGGATTAGCAGGAAAAAGCAAAAAATTTCAGAATTGCACCTTGCAATGTGGAGATATTACTGTTTGTGCATTTACAATATTCATTGATTTTTGCCATTGAAAAACATCATGTTATTCATATACCAGAAATGTTTGAAGCTACTGACTGAATGAAAGGAGCTGTCATCTCACTCTCTTTGAATCTTCTTTATCATGCTAGGATTAGCAGGAAAAAGCAAAAAATTTCAGAATTGCACCTTGCAATGTGGAGATATTACTGTTTGTGCATTTACAATATTCATTGATTTTTGCCATTGAAAAACGTCCAGAAATGTTTGAAGCTACTGACTGAATGAAAGGAGCTGGCATCTCACTCTCTTTGAATCTTCTTTATCATGCTAGGATTAGCAGGAAAAAGCAAAAAATTTCAGAATTGCACTTTGCAATGTGGAGATATTACTGTTTGTGCATTTACAATATTCATTGATTTTTGCCATTGAAAAACGTCCAGAAATGTTTGAAGCTACTGACTGAATGAAAGGAGCTGGCATCTCACTCTCTTTGAATCTTCTTTATCATGCTAGGATTAGCAGGAAAAAGCAAAAAATTTCAGAATTGCACCTTGCAATGTGGAGATATTACTGTTTGTGCATTTACAATATTCATTGATTTTTGCCATTGAAAAACATCATGTTATTCATATACCAGAAATGTTTGAAGCTACTGACTGAATGAAAGGAGCTGGCATTTCACTCTCTTTGAATCTTCTTTATCATGCTAGGATTAGCAGGAAAAAGCAAAAAATTTCAGAATTGCACCTTGCAATGTGGAGATATTACTGTTTGTGCATTTACAATATTCATTGATTTTTGCCATTGAAAAACGTCCAGAAATGTTTGAAGCTACTGACTGAATTAAAGGAGCTGGCATCTCACTCTCTTTGAATCTTCTTTATCATGCTAGGATTAGCAGGAAAAAGCAAAAAATTTCAGAATTGCACCTTGCAATGTGGAGATATTACTGTTTGTGCATTTACAATATTCATTGATTTTTGCCATTGAAAAACGTCCAGAAATGTTTGAAGCTACTGACTGAATGAAAGGAGCTGGCATCTCACTCTCTTTGAATCTTCTTTATCATGCTAGGATTAGCAGGAAAAAGCAAAAAATTTCAGAATTGCACCTTGCAATGTGGAGATATTACTGTTTGTGCATTTACAATATTCATTGATTTTTGCCATTGAAAAACATCATGTTATTCATATACCAGAAATGTTTGAAGCTACTGACTGAATGAAAGGAGCTGGCATCTCACTCTCTTTGAATCTTCTTTATCATGCTAGGATTAGCAGGAAAAAGCAAAAAATTTCAGAATTGCACCTTGCAATGTGGAGATATTACTGTTTGTGCATTTACAATATTCATTGATTTTTGCCATTGAAAAACGTCCAGAAATGTTTGAAGCTACTGACTGAATGAAAGCAGCTGGCATCTCACTCTCTTTGAATCTTCTTTATCATGCTAGGATTAGCAGGAAAAAGCAAAAAATTTCAGAATTGCACCTTGCAATGTGGAGATATTACTGTTTGTGCATTTACAATATTCATTGATTTTTGCCATTGAAAAACGTCCAGAAATGTTTGAAGCTACTGACTGAATGAAAGGAGCTGGCATCTCACTCTCTTTGAATCTTCTTTATCATGCTAGGATTAGCAGGAAAAAGCAAAAAAATTCAGAATTGCACCTTGCAATGTGGAGATATTACTGTTTGTGCATTTACAATATTCATTGATTTTTGCCATTGAAAAACGTCCAGAAATGTTTGAAGCTACTGACTGAATGAAAGGAGCTGGCATCTCACTCTCTTTGAATCTTCTTTATCATGCTAGGATTAGCAGGAAAAAGCAAAAAATTTCAGAATTGCACTTTGCAATGTGGAGATATTACTGTTTGTGCATTTACAATATTCATTGATTTTTGCCATTGAAAAACGTCCAGAAATGTTTGAAGCTACTGACTGAATGAAAGGAGCTGGCATCTCACTCTCTTTGAATCTTCTTTATCATGCTAGGATTAGCAGGAAAAAGCAAAAAAATTCAGAATTGCACCTTGCAATGTGGAGATACAGTCATATGAAAAAGTTTGGGCACCCCTATTAATCTTAAGCTTAATGTTTTATAAAAATTGGTGTTTTTGCAACAGCTATTTCAGTTTGATATATGTAATAACTGTTGGATACAGTAATGTTTCTGCCTTGAAATGAGGTTTATTGTACTAACAGAAAATGTGCAATCTGCATTCAAACAAAATTTGACAGGTGCATAAGTATGGGCACCTCACCAGAAAAGTGACATTAATATTTAGTAGATCCTCCTTTTGCAAAAATAACAGCCTCTAGTCGCTTCCTGTAGCTTTTAATGAGTTCCTGGATCCTGGATGAAGGTATTTTTGACCATTCCTCTTTACAAAACAATTCCAGTTCAGTTAAGTTTGATGGTCGCCGAGCATGGACAGCCTCTTCAAATGATCCCACAGATGTTCAATGATATTCAGGTCTGGGGACTGGGATGGCCATTCCAGAACATTGTAATTGTTCCTCTGCATGAATGCCTGAGTAGATTTGGAGCGGTGTTTTGGATCATTGTCTTGCTGAAGGATCCATCCACTGCGTAACTTCAACTTTATCACTGATTCTTGAACACTATTGCCAAGAATCTGCTGATACTGAGTGGAATCCATGCATCCCTCAACTTTAACAAGATTCCCAGTGCCGGCATTGACCACACAGCCCCAAAGCATGATGGAACCTCCACCAAATTTTACTGTGGGCAGCAAGTGTTTTTCTTGGAATGCTGTGTTTTTTTGCCACCATGCATAACGCCTTTTTGTATGACCAAACAACTCAATCTTGGTTTCATCAGTCCACAGGACCTTCTTCCAAAAAGAAATAGGCTTCTTCAAATGTGCTTTTGCATACCTCAGCCGACTCTGTTTGTGCGTACTTGCAGAAACGGCTTCTTTCGCATCACTCTCCCATACAGCTTCTCCTTGTGCAAAGTGCGTTGTATAGTTGACCGATGCACAGTGACACCATCTGCAGCAAGTTGATGCTGCAGCTCTCTGGAGGTGGTCTGAGGATTGTCCTTGACTGATCTCACCATTCTTCTTCTCTGCCTTTCTGATGTTTTTCTTGTCCTGACACTTCTGGCCTTAACAAGAACTGTCCCTATGTTCTTCCATTTCCTTACTATGTTCCTCACAGTGGAAACTGACAGGTTAAATCTCTGACACAGCTTTTTGTATCCTTCCCCTGAACGACTATGTTGAATAATCTTTGTTTTCAGATCATTTGACAGTTGTTTTGAGGAGCCCATGATGCCACTCTTCAGAGGAGATTCAAACAGGAGAACAACTTGCAAGTGGCCACTTTAAGTAGCTTTTCTCATGATTGCATACACCTGGCTATAAAGTTCAAAGCTCAATAAGGTTACAAAACCAAAAAAAGTGCTTTAGTAAGTCAGTAAAAAGTAGGCAGGAGTATTTAAAACAAGAAAATGATAAGGGTGCCCATACTTATGCACAGGTCAAATTTTGTTTGAATGCAGATTGCACATTTTCTGTTAGCACAATAAACCTAATTTCAAGGCAGAAACATTACTGTGTCCAACAGTTATTACATATATCAAACTGAAATAGCTGTTGCAAAAACACCAATTTTTATAAAACATTAAGCTTAAGATTAATAGGGGTGCCCAAACTTTTTCATATGACTGTATTACTGTTTGTGCATTTACAATATTCATTGATTTTTGCCATTGAAAAACGTCCAGAAATGTTTGAAGCTACTGACTGAATGAAAGGAGCTGGCATCTCACTCTCTTTGAATCTTCTTTATCATGCTAGGATTAGCAGGAAAAAGCAAAAAATTTCAGAATTGCACTTTGCAATGTGGAGATATTACTGTTTGTGCATTTACAATATTCATTGATTTTTGCCATTGAAAAACGTCCAGAAATGTTTGAAGCTACTGACTGAATGAAAGGAGCTGGCATCTCACTCTCTTTGAATCTTCTTTATCATGCTAGGAGTAGCAGGAAAAAGCAAAAAATTTCAGAATTGCACCTTGCAATGTGGAGATATTACTGTTTGTGCATTTACAATATTCATTGATTTTTGCCATTGAAAAACATCATGTTATTCATATACCAGAAATGTTTGAAGCTACTGACTGAATGAAAGGAGCTGGCATCTCACTCTCTTTGACTCTTCTTTATCATGCTAGGATTAGCAGGAAAAAGCAAAAAATTTCAGAATTGCACCTTGCAATGTGGAAATATTACTGTTTGTGCATTTACAATATTCATTGATTTTTGCCATTGAAAAACGTCCAGAAATGTTTGAAGCTACTGACTGAATGAAAGGAGCTGGCATCTCACTCTCTTTGAATCTTCTTTATCATGCTAGGATTAGCAGGAAAAAGCAAAAAATTTCAGAATTGCACCTTGCAATGTGGAGATATTACTGTTTGTGCATTTACAATATTCATTGATTTTTGCCATTGAAAAACGTCCAGAAATGTTTGAAGCTACTGACTGAATGAAAGGAGCTGGCATCTCACTCTCTTTGAATCTTCTTTATCATGCTAGGATTAGCAGGAAAAAGCAAAAAATTTCAGAATTGCACCTTGCAATGTGGAGATATTACTGTTTGTGCATTTACAATATTCATTGATTTTTGCCATTGAAAAACATCATGTTATTCATATACCAGAAATGTTTGAAGCTACTGACTGAATGAAAGGAGCTGGCATCTCACTCTCTTTGAATCTTCTTTATCATGCTAGGATTAGCAGGAAAAAGCAAAAAATTTCAGAATTGCACCTTGCAATGTGGAGATATTACTGTTTGTGCATTTACAATATTCATTGATTTTTGCCATTGAAAAACATCATGTTATTCATATACCAGAAATGTTTGAAGCTACTGACTGAATGAAAGGAGCTGGCATCTCACTCTCTTTGAATCTTCTTTATCATGCTAGGATTAGCAGGAAAAAGCAAAAAATTTCAGAATTGCACCTTGCAATGTGGAGATATTACTGTTTGTGCATTTACAATATTCATTGATTTTTGCCATTGAAAAACGTCCAGAAATGTTTGAAGCTACTGACTGAATGAAAGGAGCTGGCATCTCACTCTCTTTGAATCTTCTTTATCATGCTAGGATTAGCAGGAAAAAGCAAAAAATTTCAGAATTGCACCTTGCAATGTGGAGATATTACTGTTTGTGCATTTACAATATTCATTGATTTTTGCCATTGTAAAACATCATGTTATTCATATACCAGAAATGTTTGAAGCTACTGACTGAATGAAAGAAGCTGGCATCTCACTATCTTTGAATCTTCTTTATCATGCTAGGATTAGCAGGAAAAAGCAAAAAATTTCAGAATTGCACCTTGCAATGTGGAGATATTACTGTATGTGCATTTACAATATTCATTGATTTTTGCCATTGAAAAACGTCCAGAAATGTTTGAAGCTACTGACTGAATGAAAGGAGCTGGCATCTCACTCTCTTTGAATCTTCTTTATCATGCTAGGATTAGCAGTGAAAAGCAAAAAATTTCAGAATTGCACCTTGCAATGTGGAGATATTACTGTTTGTGCATTTACAATATTCATTGATTTTTGCCATTGAAAAACATCATGTTATTCATATACCAGAAATGTTTGAAGCTACTGACTGAATGAATGGAGCTGGCATCTCACTCTCTTTGAATCTTCTTTATCGTGCTAGGATTAGCAGGAAAAAGCAAAAAATTTCAGAATTGCACCTTGCAATGTGGAGATATTACTGTTTGTGCATTTACAATATTCATTGATTTTTGCCATTGAAAAACGTCCAGAAATGTTTGAAGCTACTAACTGAATGAAAGGAGCTGGCATCTCACTCTCTTTGAATCTTCTTTATCATGCTAGGATTAGGAGGAAAAAGCAAAAAATTTCAGAATTGCACCTTGCAATGTGGAGATATTACTGTTTGTGCATTTACAATATTCATTGATTTTTGCCATTGAAAAACGTCCAGAAATGTTTGAAGCTACTGACTGAATGAAAGGAGCTGGCATCTCACTCTCTTTGAATCTTCTTTATCATGCTAGGATTAGCAGGAAAAAGCAAAAAATTTCAGAATTGCACCTTGCAATGTGGAGATATTACTGTTTGTGCATTTACAATATTCATTGATTTTTGCCATTGAAAAACATCATGTTATTCATATACCAGAAATGTTTGAAGCTACTGACTGAATGAAAGGAGCTGGCATCTCACTCTCTTTGAATCTTCTTTATCATGCTAGGATTAGCAGGAAAAAGCAAAAAATTTCAGAATTGCACCTTGCAATGTGGAGATATTACTGTTTGTGCATTTACAATATTCATTGATTTTTGCCATTGAAAAACATCATGTTATTCATATACCAGAAATGTTTGAAGCTACTGACTGAATGAAAGGAGCTGGCATCTCACTCTCTTTGAATCTTCTTTATCATGCTAGGATTAGCAGGAAAAAGCAAAAAATTTCAGAATTGCACCTTGCAATGTGGAGATATTACTGTTTGTGCATTTACAATATTCATTGATTTTTGCCATTGAAAAACATCATGTTATTCATATACCAGAAATGTTTGAAGCTACTGACTGAATGAAAGGAGCTGGCATCTCACTCTCTTTGAATCTTCTTTATCATGCTAGGATTAGCAGGAAAAAGCAAAAAATTTCAGAATTGCACCTTGCAATGTGGAGATATTACTGTTTGTGCATTTACAATATTCATTGATTTTTGCCATTGAAAAACGTCCAGAAATGTTTGAAGCTACTGACTGAATGAAAGGAGCTGGCATCTCACTCTCTTTTTATCTTCT
The DNA here is from genome assembly GCF_046119375.1 of Phyllobates terribilis. NCBI lineage: Eukaryota > Metazoa > Chordata > Amphibia > Anura > Dendrobatidae > Phyllobates > Phyllobates terribilis. The sequence continues at coordinate 189,990 of NW_027364486.1, read as the reverse complement.
TTATCATGCTAGGATTAGCAGGAAAAAGCAAAAAATTTCAGAATTGCACCTTGAAATGTGGAGATATTACTGTTTGTGCATTTACAATATTCATTGATTTTTGCCATTGAAAAACATCATGTTATTCATATACCAGAAATGTTTGAAGCTACTGACTGAATGAAAGGAGCTGTCATCTCACTCTCTTTGAATCTTCTTTATCATGCTAGGATTAGCAGGAAAAAGCAAAAAATTTCAGAATTGCACCTTGCAATGTGGAGATATTACTGTTTGTGCATTTACAATATTCATTGATTTTTGCCATTGAAAAACGTCCAGAAATGTTTGAAGCTACTGACTGAATGAAAGGAGCTGGCATCTCACTCTCTTTGAATCTTCTTTATCATGCTAGGATTAGCAGGAAAAAGCAAAAAATTTCAGAATTGCACTTTGCAATGTGGAGATATTACTGTTTGTGCATTTACAATATTCATTGATTTTTGCCATTGAAAAACGTCCAGAAATGTTTGAAGCTACTGACTGAATGAAAGGAGCTGGCATCTCACTCTCTTTGAATCTTCTTTATCATGCTAGGATTAGCAGGAAAATGCAAAAAATTTCAGAATTGCACCTTGCAATGTGGAGATATTACTGTTTGTGCATTTACAATATTCATTGATTTTTGCCATTGAAAAACATCATGTTATTCATATACCAGAAATGTTTGAAGCTACTGACTGAATGAAAGGAGCTGGCATTTCACTCTCTTTGAATCTTCTTTACCATGCTAGGATTAGCAGGAAAAAGCAAAAAATTTCAGAATTGCACCTTGCAATGTGGAGATATTACTGTTTGTGCATTTACAATATTCATTGATTTTTGCCATTGAAAAACGTCCAGAAATGTTTGAAGCTACTGACTGAATGAAAGGAGCTGGCATCTCACTCTCTTTGAATCTTCTTTATCATGCTAGGATTAGCAGGAAAAAGCAAAAAATTTCAGAATTGCACCTTGCAATGTGGAGATATTACTGTTTGTGCATTTACAATATTCATTGATTTTTGGCATTGAAAAACGTCCAGAAATGTTTGAAGCTACTGACTGAATGAAAGGAGCCGGCATCTCACTCTCTTTGAATCTTCTTTATCATGCTAGGATTAGCAGGAAAAAGCAAAAAATTTCAGAATTGCACCTTGCAATGTGGAGATATTACTGTTTGTGCATTTACAATATTCATTGATTTTTGCCATTGAAAAACATCATGTTATTCATATACCAGAAATGTTTGAAGCTACTGACTGAATGAAAGGAGCTGGCATCTCACTCTCTTTGAATCTTCTTTATCATGCTAGGATTAGCAGGAAAAAGCAAAAAATTTCAGAATTGCACCTTGCAATGTGGAGATATTACTGTTTGTGCATTTACAATATTCATTGATTTTTGCCATTGAAAAACGTCCAGAAATGTTTGAAGCTACTGACTGAATGAAAGGAGCTGGCATCTCACTCTCTTTGAATCTTCTTTATCATGCTAGGATTATCAGGAAAAAGCAAAAAATTTCAGAATTGCACCTTGCAATGTGGAGATATTACTGTTTGTGCATTTACAATATTCATTGATTTTTGCCATTGAAAAACGTCCAGAAATGTTTGAAGCTACTGACTGAATGAAAGGAGCTGGCATCTCACTCTCTTTGAATCTTCTTTATCATGCTAGGATTAGCAGGAAAAAGCAAAAAATTTCAGAATTGCACCTTGCAATGTGGAGATATTACTGTTTGTGCATTTACAATATTCATTGATTTTTGCCATTGAAAAACATCATGTTATTCATATACCAGAAATGTTTGAAGCTACTGACTGAATGAAAGGAGCTGGCATCTCACTCTCTTTGAATCTTCTTTATCATGCTAGGATTAGCAGGAAAAAGCAAAAAATTTCAGAATTGCACCTTGCAATGTGGAGATATTACTGTTTGTGCATTTACAATATTCATTGATTTTTGCCATTGAAAAACATCATGTTATTCATATACCAGAAATGTTTGAAGCTACTGACTGAATGAAAGGAGCTGGCATCTCACTCTCTTTGAATCTTCTTTATCATGCTAGGATTAGCAGGAAAAAGCAAACAATTTCAGAATTGCACCTTGCAATGTGGAGATATTACTGTTTGTGCATTTACAATATTCATTGATTTTTGCCATTGAAAAACGTCCAGAAATGTTTGAAGCTACTGACTGAATGAAAGGAGCTGGCATCTCACTCTCTTTGAATCTTCTTTATCATGATAGGATTAGCAGGAAAAAGCAAAAAATTCCAGAATTGCACCTTGCAATGTGGAGATATTACCGTTTGTGCATTTACAATATTCATTGATTTTTGCCATTGAAAAACATCATGTTATTCATATACCAGAAATGATTGAAGCTACTGACTGAATGAAAGGAGCTGGCATCTCACTCTCTTTGAATCTTCTTTATCATGCTAGGATTAGCAGGAAAAAGCAAAAAATTTCAGAATTGCACCTTGCAATGTGGAGATATTACTGTTTGTGCATTTACAATATTAATTGATTTTTGCCATTGAAAAACATCCAGAAATGTTTGAAGCTACTGACTGAATGAAAGGAGCTGGCATCTCACTCTCTTTGAATCTTCTTTATCATGCTAGGATTAGCAGGAAAAAGCAAAAAATTTCAGAATTGCACCTTGCAATGTGGAGATATTACTGTTTGTGCATTTACAATATTCATTGATTTTTGCCATTGAAAAACGTCCAGAAATGTTTGAAGCTACTGACTGAATGAAAGGAGCTGGCATCTCACTCTCTTTGAATCTTCTTTATCATGCTAGGATTAGCAGGAAAAAGCAAAAAATTTCAGAATTGCACCTTGCAATGTGGAGATATTACTGTTTGTGCATTTACAATATTCATTGATTTTTGCCATTGAAAAACATCATGTTATTCATATACCAGAAATGTTTGAAGCTACTGACTGAATGAAAGGAGCTGGCATCTCACTCTCTTTCAATCTTCTTTATCATGCTAGGATTAGCAAGAAAAAGGAAAAAATTTCAGAATTGCACCTTGCAATGTGGAGATATTTCTGTTTGTGCATTTACAATATTCATTGATTTTTGCCATTGAAAAACATCATCATGTTATTCATATACCAGAAATGTTTAAAGCTACTGACTGAATGAAAGGAGCTGGCATCTCACTCTCTTTGAAACTTCTTTATCATGCTAGGATTAGCAGGAAAAAGCAAAAAATTTCAGAATTGCACCTTGCAATGTGGAGATATTACTGTTTGTGCATTTACAATATTCATTGATTTTTGCCATTGAAAAACGTCCAGAAATGTTTGAAGCTACTGACTGAATGAAAGGAGCTGGCATCTCACTCTCTTTGAATCTTCTTTATCATGCTAGGATTAGCAGGAAAAAGCAAAAAATTTCAGAATTGCACCTTGCAATGTGGAGATATTACTGTTTGTGCATTTACAATATTCATTGATTTTTGCCATTGAAAAACGTCCAGAAATGTTTGAAGCTACTGACTGAATGAAAGGAGCTGGCATCTCACTCTCTTTGAATCTTCTTTATCATGCTAGGATTAGCAGGAAAAAGCAAAAAATTTCAGAATTGCACCTTGCAATGTGGAGATATTACTGTTTGTGCATTTACAATATTCATTGATTTTTGCCATTGAAAAACATCATGTTATTCATATACCAGAAATGTTTGAAGCTACTGACTGAATGAAAGGAGCTGGCATCTCACTCTCTTTGAATCTTCTTTATCATGCTAGGATTAGCAGGAAAAAGCAAAAAATTTCAGAATTGCACCTTGCAATGTGGAGATATTACTGTTTGTGCATTTACAATATTCATTGATTTTTGCCATTGAAAAACATCATGTTATTCATATACCAGAAATGTTTGAAGCTACTGACTGAATGAAAGGAGCTGGCATCTCACTCTCTTTGAATATTCTTTACCATGCTAGGATTAGCAGGAAAAAGCAAAAAATTTCAGAATTGCACCTTGCAATGTGGATATATTACTGTTTGTGCATTTACAATATTCATTGATTTTTGCCATTGAAAAACGTCCAGAAATGTTTGAAGCTACTGACTGAATGAAAGGAGCTGGCATCTCACTCTCTTTGAATCTTCTTTATCATGCTAGGATTAGCAGGAAAAAGCAAAAAATTTCAGAATTGCACCTTGCAATGTGGAGATATTACTGTTTGTGCATTTACAATATTCATTGATTTTTGCCATTGAAAAACATCATGTTATTCATATACCAGAAATGTTTGAAGCTACTGACTGAATGAAAGGAGCTGGCATCTCACTCTCTTTGAATCTTCTTTATCATGCTAGGATTAGCAGGAAAAAGCAAAAAATTTCAGAATTGCACCTTGCAATGTGGAGATATTACTGTTTGTACATTTACAATATTCATTGATTTTTGCCATTGAAAAACGTCCAGAAATGTTTGAAGCTACTGACTGAATGAAAGGAGCTGGCATCTCACTCTCTTTGAATCTTCTTTATCATGCTAGGATTAGCAGGAAAAAGCAAAAAATTTCAGAATTGCACCTTTCAATGTGGAGATATTACTGTTTGTGCATTTACAATATTAATTGATTTTTGCCATTGAAAAGCGTCCAGAAATGTTTGAAGCTACTGACTGAATGAAAGGAGCTGGCATCTCACTCTCTTTGAATCTTCTTTATCATGCTAGGATTAGCAGGAAAAAGCAAAAAATTTCAGAATTGCACCTTGCAATGTGGAGATATTACTGTTTGTGCATTTACAATATTCATTGATTTTTGCCATTGAAAAACGTCCAGAAATGTTTGAAGCTACTGACTGAATGAAAGGAGCTGGCATCTCACTCTCTTTGAATCTTCTTTATCATGCTAGGGTTAGCAGTAAAAAGCAAAAAATTTCAGAATTGCACCTTGCAATGTGGAGATATTACTGTTTGTGCATTTACAATATTCATTGATTTTTGCCATTGAAAAACATCATGTTATTCATATACCAGAAATGTTTGAAGCTACTGACTGAATGAAAGGAGCAGGCATCTCACTCTCTTTGAATCTTCTTTATCATGCTAGGATTAGCAGGAAAAAGCAAAAAATTTCAGAATTGCACCTTGCAATGTGGAGATATTACTGTTTGTGCATTTACAATATTCATTGATTTTTGCCATTGAAAAACGTCCAGAAATGTTTGAAGCTACTGACTGAATGAAAGGAGCTGGCAACTCACTCTCTTTGAATCTTCTTTATCATGCTAGGATTAGCAGGAAAAAGCAAAAAATTTCAGAATTGCACCTTGCAATGTGGAGATATTACTGTTTGTGCATTTACAATATTCATTGATTTTTGCCATTGAAAAACATCATGTTATTCATATACCAGAAATGTTTGAAGCTACTGACTGAATGAAAGGAGCTGGCATCTCACTCTCTTTGAATCTTCTTTATCATGCTAGGATTAGCAGGAAAAAGCAAAAAATTTCAGAATTGCACCTTGCAATGTGGAGATATTACTGTTTGTGCATTTACAATATTCATTGATTTTTGCCATTGAAAAACATCATGTTATTCATATACCAGAAATGTTTGAAGCTACTGACTGAATGAAAGGAGCTGGCATCTCACTCTCTTTGAATATTCTTTACCATGCTAGGATTAGCAGGAAAAAGCAAAAAATTTCAGAATTGCACCTTGCAATGTGGATATATTACTGTTTGTGCATTTACAATATTCATTGATTTTTGCCATTGAAAAACGTCCAGAAATGTTTGAAGCTACTGACTGAATGAAAGGAGCTGGCATCTCACTCTCTTTGAATCTTCTTTATCATGCTAGGATTAGCAGGAAAAAGCAAAAAATTTCAGAATTGCACCTTGCAATGTGGAGATATTACTGTTTGTGCATTTACAATATTCATTGATTTTTGCCATTGAAAAACATCATGTTATTCATATACCAGAAATGTTTGAAGCTACTGACTGAATGAAAGGAGCTGGCATCTCACTCTCTTTGAATCTTCTTTATCATGCTAGGATTAGCAGGAAAAAGCAAAAAATTTCAGAATTGCACCTTGCAATGTGGAGATATTACTGTTTGTACATTTACAATATTCATTGATTTTTGCCATTGAAAAACGTCCAGAAATGTTTGAAGCTACTGACTGAATGAAAGGAGCTGGCATCTCACTCTCTTTGAATCTTCTTTATCATGCTAGGATTAGCAGGAAAAAGCAAAAAATTTCAGAATTGCACCTTTCAATGTGGAGATATTACTGTTTGTGCATTTACAATATTAATTGATTTTTGCCATTGAAAAACGTCCAGAAATGTTTGAAGCTACTGACTGAATGAAAGGAGCTGGCATCTCACTCTCTTTGAATCTTCTTTATCATGCTAGGATTAGCAGGAAAAAGCAAAAAATTTCAGAATTGCACCTTGCAATGTGGAGATATTACTGTTTGTGCATTTACAATATTCATTGATTTTTGCCATTGAAAAACGTCCAGAAATGTTTGAAGCTACTGACTGAATGAAAGGAGCTGGCATCTCACTCTCTTTGAATCTTCTTTATCATGCTAGGGTTAGCAGGAAAAAGCAAAAAATTTCAGAATTGCACCTTGCAATGTGGAGATATTACTGTTTGTGCATTTACAATATTCATTGATTTTTGCCATTGAAAAACATCATGTTATTCATATACCAGAAATGTTTGAAGCTACTGACTGAATGAAAGGAGCAGGCATCTCACTCTCTTTGAATCTTCTTTATCATGCTAGGATTAGCAGGAAAAAGCAAAAAATTTCAGAATTGCACCTTGCAATGTGGAGATATTACTGTTTGTGCATTTACAATATTCATTGATTTTTGCCATTGAAAAACGTCCAGAAATGTTTGAAGCTACTGACTGAATGAAAGGAGCTGGCAACTCACTCTCTTTGAATCTTCTTTATCATGCTAGGATTAGCAGGAAAAAGCAAAAAATTTCAGAATTGCACCTTGCAATGTGGAGATATTACTGTTTGTGCATTTACAATATTCATTGATTTTTGCCATTGAAAAACATCATGTTATTCATATACCAGAAATGTTTGAAGCTACTGACTGAATGAAAGGAGCTGGCATCTCACTCTCTTTGAATCTTCTTTATCATGCTAGGATTAGCAGGAAAAAGCAAAAAATTTCAGAATTGCACCTTGCAATGTGGAGATATTACTGTTTGTGCATTTACAATATTCATTGATTTTTGCCATTGAAAAACGTCCAGAAATGTTTGAAGCTACTGACTGAATGAAAGGAGCTGGCATCTCACTCTCTTTGAATCTTCTTTATCATGCTAGGATTAGCAGGAAAAAGCAAAAAATTTCAGAATTGCACCTTGCAATGTGGAGATATTACTGTTTGTGCATTTACAATATTCATTGATTTTTGCCATTGAAAAACATCATGTTATTCATATACCAGAAATGTTTGAAGCTACTGACTGAATGAAAGGAGCAGGCATCTCACTCTCTTTGAATCTTCTTTATCATGCTAGGATTAGCAGGAAAAAGCAAAAAATTTCAGAATTGCACCTTGCAATGTGGAGATATTACTGTTTGTGCATTTACAATATTCATTGATTTTTGCCATTGAAAAACATCATGTTATTCATATACCAGAAATGTTTGAAGCTACTGACTGAATGAAAGGAGCTGGCATGTCACTCTCTTTGAATCTTCTTTATCATGCTAGGATTAGCAGGAAAAAGCAAAAAATTTCAGAATTGCACCTTGCAATGTGGAGATATTACTGTTTGTGCATTTACAATATTCATTGATTTTTGCCTATGAAAAACATCATGTTATTTATATACCAGAAATGTTTGAAGCTACTGACTGAATGAAAGGAGCTGGCATCTCACTCTCTTTGAATCTTCTTTATCATGCTAGGATTAGCAGGAAAAAGCAAAAAATTTCAGAATTGCACCTTGCAATGTGGAGATATTACTGTTTGTGCATTTACAATATTCATTGATTTTTGCCATTGAAAAACGTCCAGAAATGTTTGAAGCTACTGACTGAATGAAAGGAGCTGGCATCTCACTCTCTTTGAATCTTCTTTATCATGCTAGGATTAGCAGGAAAAAGCAAAAAATTTCAGAATTGCACCTTGCAATGTGGAGATATTACTGTTTGTGCATTTACAATATTCATTGATTTTTGCCATTGAAAAACTCCATGTTATTCATATACAAAGAATGTTTGAAGATACTGACTGAATGAAAGGAGCTGGCATCTCACTTCTTTGAATCTTCTTTATCATGCTAGGATTAGCAGGAAAAAGCAAAAAATTTCAGAATTGCACCTTGCAATGTGGAGATATTACTGTTTGTGCATTTACAATATTCATTGATTTTTGCCATTGAAAAACATCATGTTATTCATATACCAGAAATGTTTGAAGCTACTGACTGAATGAAAAGAGCTGGCATCTCACTCTCTTTGAATCTTCTTTATCATGCTAGGATTAGCAGGAAAAAGCAAAAAATTTCAGAATTGCACCTTGCAATGTGGAGATATTACTGTTTGTGCATTTACAATATTCATTGATTTTTGCCATTGAAAAACATCATGTTATTCATATACCAGAAATGTTTGAAGCTACTGACTGAATGAAAGGAGCTGGCATCTCACTCTCTTTGAATCTTCTTTATCATGCTAGGATTAGCAGGAAAAAGCAAAAAATTTCAGAATTGCACCTTGCAATGTGGAGATATTACTGTTTGTGCATTTACAATATTCATTGATTTTTGCCATTGAAAAACATCATGTTATTCATATACCAGAAATGTTTGAAGCTACTGACTGAATGAAAGGAGCTGGCATCTCACTCTCTTTGAATCTTCTTTATCATGCTAGGATTAGCAGGAAAAAGCAAAAAATTTCAGAATTGCACCTTGCAATGTGGAGATATTACTGTTTGTGCATTTACAATATTCATTGATTTTTGCCATTGAAAAACGTCCAGAAATGTTTGAAGCTACTGACTGAATGAAAGGAGCTGGCATCTCACTCTCTTTGAATCTTCTTTATCATGCTAGGATTAGCAGGAAAAAGCAAAAAATTTCAGAATTGCACCTTGCAATGTGGAGATATTACTGTTTGTGCATTTACAATATTCATTGATTTTTGCCATTGAAAAACATTATGTTATTCATATACCAGAAATGTTTGAAGCTACTGACTGAATGAAAGGAGCTGGCATCTCACTCTCTTTGAATCTTCTTTATCATGCTAGGATTAGCAGGAAAAAGCAAAAAATTTCAGAATTGCACCTTGCAATGTGGAGATATTACTGTTTGTGCATTTACAATATTCATTGATTTTTGCCATTGAAAAACGTCCAGAAATGTTTGAAGCTACTGACTGAATGAAAGGAGCTGGCATCTCACTCTCTTTGAATCTTCTTTATCATGCTAGGATTAGCAGGAAAAAGCAAAAAATTTCAGAATTGCACCTTGCAATGTGGAGATATTACTGTTTGTGCATTTACAATATTCATTGATTTTTGCCATTGAAAAACGTCCAGAAATGTTTGAAGCTACTGACTGAATGAAAGGAGCTGGCATCTCACTCTCTTTGAATCTTCTTTATCATGCTAGGATTAGCAGGAAAAAGCAAAAATTTCAGAATTGCACCTTGCAATGTGGAGATATTACTGTTTGTGCATTTACAATATTCATTGATTTTTGCCATTGAAAAACATCATGTTATTCATATACCAGAAATGTTTGAAGCTACTGACTGAATGAAAGGAGCTGGCATCTCACTCTCTTTGAATCTTCTTTATCATGCTAGGATTAGCAGGAAAAAGCAAAAAATTTCAGAATTGCACCTTGCAATGTGGAGATATTACTGTTTGTGCATTTACAATATCCATTGATTTTTGCCATTGAAAAACGTCCAGAAATGTTTGAAGCTACTGACTGAATGAAAGGAGCTGGCATCTCACTCTCTTTGAATCTTCTTTATCATGCTAGGATTAGCAGGAAAAAGCAAAAAATTTCAGAATTGCACCTTGCAATGTGGAGATATTACTGTTTGTGCATTTACAATATTCATTGATTTTTGCCATTGAAAAACATCATGTTATTCATATACCAGAAATGTTTGAAGCTACTGACTGAATGAAAGGAGCTGGCATCTCACTCTCTTTGAATCTTCTTTATCATGCTAGGATTAGCAGGAAAAAGCAAAAAATTTCAGAATTGCACCTTGCAATGTGGAGATATTACTGTTTGTGCATTTACAATATTCATTGATTTTTGCCATTGAAAAACGTCCAGAAATGTTTGAAGCTACTGACTGAATGAAAGGAGCTGGCATCTCACTCTCTTTGAATCTTCTTTATCATGCTAGGATTAGCAGGAAAAAGCAAAAAATTTCAGAATTGCACCTTGCAATGTGGAGATATTACTGTTTGTGCATTTACAATATTCATTGATTTTTGCCATTGAAAAACGTCCAGAAATGTTTGAAGCTACTGACTGAATGAAAGGAGCTGGCATCTCACTCTCTTTGAATCTTCTTTATCATGCTAGGATTAGCAGGAAAAAGCAAAAAATTTCAGAATTGCACCTTGCAATGTGGAGATATTACTGTTTGTGCATTTACAATATTCATTGATTTTTGCCATTGAAAAACGTCCAGAAATGTTTGAAGCTACTGACTGAATGAAAGGAGCTGGCATCTCACTCTCTTTGAATCTTCTTTATCATGCTAGGATTAGCAGGAAAAAGCAAAAAATTTCAGAATTGCACCTTGCAATGTGGAGATATTACTGTTTGTGCATTTACAATATTCATTGATTTTTGCCATTGAAAAACATCATGTTATTCATATACCAGAAATGTTTGAAGCTACTGACTGAATGAAAGGAGCTGGCATCTCACTCTCTTTGAATCTTCTTTATCATGCTAGGATTAGCAGGAAAAAGCAAAAAATTTCAGAATTGCACCTTGCAATGTGGAGATATTACTGTTTGTGCATTTACAATATTCATTGATTTTTGCCCTTGAAAAACATCATGTTATTCATATACCAGAAATGTTTGAAGCTACTGACTGAATGAAAGGAGCTGGCATCTCGCTCTCTTTGAATCTTCTTTATCATGCTAGGATTAGCAGGAAAAAGCAAAAAATTTCAGAATTGCACCTTGCAATGTGGAGATATTACTGTTTGTGCATTTACAATATTCATTGATTTTTGCCATTGAAAAACATCATGTTATTCATATACCAGAAATGTTTGAAGCTACTGACTGAATGAAAGGAGCTGGCATCTCACTCTCTTTGAATCTTCTTTATCATGCTAGGATTAGCAGGAAAAAGCAAAAAATTTCAGAATTGCACCTTGCAATGTGGAGATATTACTGTTTGTGCATTTACAATATTCATTGATTTTTGCCATTGAAAAACGTCCAGAAATGTTTGAAGCTACTGACTGAATGAAAGGAGCTGGCATCTCACTCTCTTTGAATCTTCTTTATCATGCTAGGATTAGCAGGAAAAAGCAAAAAATTTCAGAATTGCACCTTGCAATGTGGAGATATTACTGTTTGTGCATTTACAATATTCATTGATTTTTGCCATTGAAAAACGTCCAGAAATGTTTGAAGCTACTGACTGAATGAAAGGAGCTGGCATCTCACTCTCTTTGAATCTTCTTTATCATGCTAGGATTAGCAGGAAAAAGCAAAAAATTTCAGAATTGCACCTTGCAATGTGGAGATATTACTGTTTGTGCATTTACAATATTCATTGATTTTTGCCATTGAAAAACATCATGTTATTCATATACCAGAAATGTTTGAAGCTACTGACTGAATGAAAGGAGCTGGCATCTCACTCTCTTTGAATCTTCTTTATCATGCTAGGATTAGCAGGAAAAAGCAAAAAATTTCAGAATTGCACCTTGCAATGTGGAGATATTACTGTTTGTGCATTTACAATATTCATTGATTTTTGCCATTGAAAAACATCATGTTATTCATATACCAGAAATGTTTGAAGCTACTGACTGAATGAAAGGAGCTAGCATCTCACTCTCTTTGAATCTTCTTTATCATGCTAGGATTAGCAGGAAAAAGCAAAAAATTTCAGAATTGCACCTTGCAATGTGGAGATATTACTGTTTGTGCATTTACAATATTCATTGATTTTTGCCATTGAAAAACATTATGTTATTCATATACCAGAAATGTTTGAAGCTACTGACTGAATGAAAGGAGCTGGCATCTCACTCTCTTTGAATCTTCTTTATCATGCTAGGATTAGCAGGAAAAAGCAAAAAATTTCAGAATTGCACCTTGCAATGTGGAGATATTACTGTTTGTGCATTTACAATATTCATTGATTTTTGCCATTGAAAAACGTCCAGAAATGTTTGAAGCTACTGACTGAATGAAAGGAGATGGCATCTCACTCTCTTTGAATCTTCTTTATCATGCTAGGATTAGCAGGAAAAAGCAAAAAATTTCAGAATTGCACCTTGCAATGTGGAGATATTACTGTTTGTGCATTTACAATCTTCATTGATTTTTGCCATTGAAAAACGTCCAGAAATGTTTGAAGCTACTGACTGAATGAAAGGAGCTGGCATCTCACTCTCTTTGAATCTTCTTTATCATGCTAGGATTAGCAGGAAAAAGCAAAAAAATTCAGAATTGCACCTTGCAATGTGGAGATATTACTGTTTATGCATTTACAATATTCATTGATTTTTGCCATTGAAAAACATCATGTTATTCATATACCAGAAATGTTTGAAGCTACTGACTGAATGAAAGGAGCTGGCATCTCACTCTCTTTGAATCTTCTTTATCATGCTAGGATTAGCAGGAAAAAGCAAAAAATTTCAGAATTGCACCTTGCAATGTGGAGATATTACTGTTTGTGCATTTACAATATTCATTGATTTTTGCCATTGAAAAACATCATGTTATTCATATACCAGAAATGTTTGAAGCTACTGACTGAATGAAAGGAGCTGGCATCTCACTCTCTTTGAATCTTCTTTATCATGCTAGGATTAGCAGGAAAAAGCAAAAAATTTCAGAATTGCACCTTGCAATGTGGAGATATTACTGTTTGTGCATTTACAATATTCATTGATTTTTGCCATTGAAAAACGTCCAGAAATGTTTGAAGCTACTGACTGAATGAAAGGAGCTGGCATCTCACTCTCTTTGAATCTTCTTTATCATGCTAGGATTAGCAGGAAAAAGCAAAAAATTTCAGAATTGCACCTTGCAATGTGGAGATATTACTGTTTGTGCATTTACAATATTCATTGATTTTTGCCATTGAAAAACATCATGTATTCAGATACCAGAAATGTTTGAAGCTACTGACTGAATGAAAGGAGCTGGCATCTCACTCTCTTTGAATCTTCTTTATCATGCTAGGATTAGCAGGAAAAAGCAAAAATTTCAGAATTGCACCTTGCAATGTGGAGATATTACTGTTTGTGCATTTACAATATTCATTGATTTTTGCCATTGAAAAACATCATGTTATTCATATACCAGAAATGTTTGAAGCTACTGACTGAATGAAAGGAGCTGGCTTTGAATCTTCTTTATCATGCTAGGATTAGCAGGAAAAAGCAAAAAATTTCAGAATTGCACCTTGCAATGTGGAGATATTACTGTTTGTGCATTTACAATATTCATTGATTTTTGCCATTGAAAAACATCCTGTTATTCCTATACCAGAAATGTTTGAAGCTACTGACTGAATGAAAGGAGCTGGCATCTCACTCTCTTTGAATCTTCTTTATCATGCTAGGATTAGCAGGAAAAAGCAAAAAATTTCAGAATTGCACCTTGCAATGTGGAGATATTACTGTTTGTGCATTTACAATATTCATTGATTTTTGCCATTGAAAAACGTCCAGAAATGTTTGAAGCTACTGACTGAATGAAAGGAGCTGGCATCTCACTCTCTTTGAATCTTCTTTATCATGCTAGGATTAGCAGGAAAAAGCAAAAAATTTCAGAATTGCACCTTGCAATGTGGAGATATTACTGTTTGTGCATTTACAATATTCATTGATTTTTGCCATTGAAAAACATCATGTTATTCATATACCAGAAATGTTTGAAGCTACTGACTGAATGAAAGGAGCTGGCATCTCACTCTCTTTGAATCTTCTTTATCATGCTAGGATTAGCAGGAAAAAGCAAAAAATTTCAGAATTGCACCTTGCAATGTGGAGATATTACTGTTTGTGCATTTACAATATTCATTGATTTTTGCCATTGAAAAACATCATGTTATTCATATACCAGAAATGTTTGAAGCTACTGACTGAATGAAAGGAGCTGGCATCTCACTCTCTTTGAATCTTCTTTATCATGCTAGGATTAGCAGGAAAAAGCAAAAAATTTCAGAATTGCACCTTGCAATGTGGAGATATTACTGTTTGTGCATTTACAATATTCATTGATTTTTGCCATTGAAAAACGTCCAGAAATGTTTGAAGCTACTGACTGAATGAAAGGAGCTGGCATCTCACTCTCTTTGAATCTTCTTTATCATGCTAGGATTAGCAGGAAAAAGCAAAAAATTTCAGAATTGCACCTTGCAATGTGGAGATATTACTGTTTGTGCATTTACAATATTCATTGATTTTTGCCATTGAAAAACATCATGTTATTCATATACCAGAAATGTTTGAAGCTACTGACTGAATGAAAGGAGCTGGCATCTCACTCTCTTTGAATCTTCTTTATCATGCTAGGATTAGCAGGAAAAAGCAAAAAATTTCAGAATTGCACCTTGCAATGTGGAGATATTACTGTTTGTGCATTTACAATATTCATTGATTTTTGCCATTGAAAAACATCATGTTATTCATATACCAGAAATGTTTGAAGCTACTGACTGAATGAAAGGAGCTGGCATCTCACTCTCTTTGAATCTTCTTTATCATGCTAGGATTAGCAGGAAAAAGCAAAAAATTTCAGAATTGCACCTTGCAATGTGGAGATATTACTGTTTGTGCATTTACAATATTCATTGATTTTTGCCATTGAAAAACGTCCAGAAATGTTTGAAGCTACTGACTGAATGAAAGGAGCTGGCATCTCACTCTCTTTGAATCTTCTTTATCATGCTAGGATTAGCAGGAAAAAGCAAAAAATTTCAGAATTGCACCTTGCAATGTGGAGATATTACTGTTTGTGCATTTACAATATTCATTGATTTTTGCCATTGAAAAACATTATGTTTTCATATACCAGAAATGTTTGAAGCTACTGACTGAATGAAAGGAGCTGGCATCTCACTCTCTTTGAATCTTCTTTATCATGCTAGGATTAGCAGGAAAAAGCAAAAAATTTCAGAATTGCACCTTGCAATGTGGAGATATTACTGTTTGTGCATTTACAATATTCATTGATTTTTGCCATTGAAAAACGTCCAGAAATGTTTGAAGCTACTGACTGAATGAAAGGAGCTGGCATCTCACTCTCTTTGAATCTTCTTTATCATGCTAGGATTAGCAGGAAAAAGCAAAAAATTTCAGAATTGCACCTTGCAATGTGGAGATATTACTGTTTGTGCATTTACAATATTCATTGATTTTTGCCATTGAAAAACATTATGTTTATATACCAGAAATGTTTGAAGCTACTGACTGAATGAAAGGAGCTGGCATCTCACTCTCTTTGAATCTTCTTTATCATGCTAGGATTAGCAGGAAAAAGCAAAAAATTTCAGAATTGCACCTTGCAATGTGGAGATATTACTGTTTGTGCATTTACAATATTCATTGATTTTTGCCATTGAAAAACGTCCAGAAATGTTTGAAGCTACTGACTGAATGAAAGGAGCTGGCATCTCACTCTCTTTGAATCTTCTTTATCATGCTAGGATTAGCAGGAAAAAGCAAAAAATTTCAGAATTGCACCTTGCAATGTGGAGATATTACTGTTTGTGCATTTACAATATTCATTGATTTTTGCCATTGAAAAACACTCCAGAAATGTTTGAAGCTACTGACTGAATGAAAGGAGCTGGCATCTCACTCTCTTTGAATCTTCTTATCATGCTAGGATTAGCAGGAAAAAGCAAAAAATTTCAGAATTGCACCTTGCAATGTGGAGATATTACTGTTTGTGCATTTACAATATTCATTGATTTTTGCCATTGAAAAACGTCCAGAAATGTTTGAAGCTACTGACTGAATGAAAGGAGCTGGCATCTCACTCTCTTTGAATCTTCTTTATCATGCTAGGATTAGCAGGAAAAAGCAAAAATTTCAGAATTGCACCTTGCAATGTGGAGATATTACTGTTTGTGCATTTACAATATTCATTGATTTTTGCCATTGAAAAAACATCCAGAAAGTGTTTGAAGCTACTGCCTGGAATAGAAAGGAGCTTGCATCTCACTCTCTTTGAATCTTCTTCAGGAAAAAGCAAAAAATTTCAGAATTGCACCTTGCAATGTGGAGATATTACTGTTTGTGCATTTACAATATTCATTGATTTTTGCCATTGAAAAACGTCCAGAAATGTTTGAAGCTACTGACTGAATGAAAGGAGCTGGCATCTCACTCTCTTTGAATCTTCTTTATCATGCTAGGATTAGCAGGAAAAAGCAAAAAATTTCAGAATTGCACCTTGCAATGTGGAGATATTACTGTTTGTGCATTTACAATATTCATTGATTTTTGCCATTGAAAAACATCATGTTATTCATATACCAGAAATGTTTGAAGCTACTGACTGAATGAAAGGAGCTGGCATCTCACTCTCTTTGAATCTTCTTTATCATGCTAGGATTAGCAGGAAAAAGCAAAAAATTTCAGAATTGCACCTTGCAATGTGGAGATATTACTGTTTGTGCATTTACAATATTCATTGATTTTTGCCATTGAAAAACATCATGTTATTCATATACCAGAAATGTTTGAAGCTACTGACTGAATGAAAGGAGCTGGCATCTCACTCTCTTTGAATCTTCTTTATCATGCTAGGATTAGCAGGAAAAAGCAAAAAATTTCAGAATTGCACCTTGCAATGTGGAGATATTACTGTTTGTGCATTTACAATATTCATTGATTTTTGCCATTGAAAAACGTCCAGAAATGTTTGAAGCTACTGACTGAATGAAAGGAGCTGGCATCTCACTCTCTTTGAATCTTCTTTATCATGCTAGGATTAGCAGGAAAAAGCAAAAAATTTCAGAATTGCACCTTGCAATGTGGAGATATTACTGTTTGTGCATTTACAATATTCATTGATTTTTGCCATTGAAAAACATTATGTTATTCATATACCAGAAATGTTTGAAGCTACTGACTGAATGAAAGGAGCTGGCATCTCACTCTCTTTGAATCTTCTTTATCATGCTAGGATTAGCAGGAAAAAGCAAAAAATTTCAGAATTGCACCTTGCAATGTGGAGATATTACTGTTTGTGCATTTACAATATTCATTGATTTTTGCCATTGAAAAACGTCCAGAAATGTTTGAAGCTACTGACTGAATGAAAGGAGCTGGCATCTCACTCTCTTTGAATCTTCTTTATCATGCTAGGATTAGCAGGAAAAAGCAAAAAATTTCAGAATTGCACCTTGCAATGTGGAGATATTACTGTTTGTGCATTTACAATATTCATTGATTTTTGCCATTGAAAAACGTCCAGAAATGTTTGAAGCGACTGAATGAAAGGAGCTGGCATCTCACTCTCTTTGAATCTTCTTTATCATGCTAGGATTAGCAGGAAAAAGCAAAAAAATTCAGAATTGCACCTTGCAATGTGGAGATATTACTGTTTATGCATTTACAATATTCATTGATTTTTGCCATTGAAAAACATCATGTTATTCATATACCAGAAATGTTTGAAGCTACTGACTGAATGAAAGGAGCTGGCATCTCACTCTCTTTGAATCTTCTTTATCATGCTAGGATTAGCAGGAAAAAGCAAAAAATTTCAGAATTGCACCTTGCAATGTGGAGATATTACTGTTTGTGCATTTACAATATTCATTGATTTTTGCCATTGAAAAACATCATGTTATTCATATACCAGAAATGTTTGAAGCTACTGACTGAATGAAAGGAGCTGGCATCTCACTCTCTTTGAATCTTCTTTATCATGCTAGGATTAGCAGGAAAAAGCAAAAAATTTCAGAATTGCACCTTGCAATGTGGAGATATTACTGTTTGTGCATTTACAATATCCATTGATTTTTGCCATTGAAAAACGTCCAGAAATGTTTGAAGCTACTGACTGAATGAAAGGAGCTGGCATCTCACTCTCTTTGAATCTTCTTTATCATGCTAGGATTAGCAGGAAAAAGCAAAAAATTTCAGAATTGCACCTTGCAATGTGGAGATATTACTGTTTGTGCATTTACAATATTCATTGATTTTTGCCATTGAAAAACATCATGTTATTCATATACCAGAAATGTTTGAAGCTACTGACTGAATGAAAGGAGCTGGCATCTCACTCTCTTTGAAGCTTCTTTATCATGCTAGGATTAGCAGGAAAAAGCAAAAAATTTCAGAATTGCACCTTGCAATGTGGAGATATTACTGTTTGTGCATTTACAATATTCATTGATTTTTGCCATTGAAAAACGTCCAGAAATGTTTGAAGCTACTGACTGAATGAAAGGAGCTGGCATCTCACTCTCTTTGAATCTTCTTTATCATGCTAGGATTAGCAGGAAAAAGCAAAAAATTTCAGAATTGCACCTTGCAATGTGGAGATATTACTGTTTGTGCATTTACAATATTCATTGATTTTTGCCATTGAAAAACGTCCAGAAATGTTTGAAGCTACTGACTGAATGAAAGGAGCTGGCATCTCACTCTCTTTGAATCTTCTTTATCATGCTAGGATTAGCAGGAAAAAGCAAAAATTTCAGAATTGCACCTTGCAATGTGCAGATATTACTGTTTGTGCATTTACAATATTCATTGATTTTTGCCATTGAAAAACATCATGTTATTCATATACCAGAAATGTTTGAAGCTACTGACTGAATGAAAGGAGCTGGCATCTCACTCTCTTTGAATCTTCTTTATCATGCTAGGATTAGCAGGAAAAAGCAAAAAATTTCAGAATTGCACCTTGCAATGTGGAGATATTACTGTTTGTGCATTTACAATATTCATTGATTTTTGCCATTGAAAAACGTCCAGAAATGTTTGAAGCTACTGACTTAATGAAAGGAGCTGGCATCTCACTCTCTTTGAATCTTCTTTATCATGCTAGGATTAGCAGGAAAAAGCAAAAAATTTCAGAATTGCACCTTGCAATGTGGAGATATTACTGTTTGTGCATTTACAATATTCATTGATTTTTGCCATTGAAAAACGTATAGAAATGTTTGAAGCTACTGACTGAATGAAAGGAGCTGGCATCTCACTCTCTTTGAATCTTCTTTATCATGCTAGGATTAGCAGGAAAAAGCAAAAAATTTCAGAATTGCACCTTGCAATGTGGAGATATTACTGTTTGTGCATTTACAATATTCATTGATTTTTGCCATTGAAAAACATCATGTTATTCATATACCAGAAATGTTTGAAGCTACTGACTGAATGAAAGGAGCTGGCATCTCACTCTCTTTGAATCTTCTTTATCATGCTAGGATTAGCAGGAAAAAGCAAAAAATTTCAGAATTGCACCTTGCAATGTGGAGATATTACTGTTTGTGCATTTACAATATCCATTGATTTTTGCCATTGAAAAACGTCCAGAAATGTTTGAAGCTACTGACTGAATGAAAGGAGCTGGCATCTCACTCTCTTTGAATCTTCTTTATCATGCTAGGATTAGCAGGAAAAAGCAAAAAATTTCAGAATTGCACCTTGCAATGTGGAGATATTACTGTTTGTGCATTTACAATATTCATTGATTTTTGCCATTGAAAAACATCATGTTATTCATATACCAGAAATGTTTGAAGCTACTGACTGAATGAAAGGAGCTGGCATCTCACTCTCTTTGAAGCTTCTTTATCATGCTAGGATTAGCAGGAAAAAGCAAAAAATTTCAGAATAGCCCCTTGCAATGTGGAGATATTACTGTTTGTGCATTTACAATATTCATTGATTTTTGATATTGAAAAACGTCCAGAAATGTTTGAAGCTACTGACTGAATGAAAGGAGCTGGCATCTCACTCTCTTTGAATCTTCTTTATCATGCTAGGATTAGCAGGAAAAAGCAAAAAATTTCAGAATTGCACCTTGCAATGTGGAGATATTACTGTTTGTGCATTTACAATATTCATTGATTTTTGCCATTGAAAAACGTCCAGAAATGTTTGAAGCTACTGACTGAATGAAAGGAGCTGGCATCTCACTCTCTTTGAATCTTCTTTATCATGCTAGGATTAGCAGGAAAAAGCAAAAATTTCAGAATTGCACCTTGCAATGTGGAGATATTACTGTTTGTGCATTTACAATATTCATTGATTTTTGCCATTGAAAAACATCATGTTATTCATATACCAGAAATGTTTGAAGCTACTGACTGAATGAAAGGAGCTGGCATCTCACTCTCTTTGAATCTTCTTTATCATGCTAGGATTAGCAGGAAAAAGCAAAAAATTTCAGAATTGCACCTTGCAATGTGGAGATATTACTGTTTGTGCATTTACAATATTCATTGATTTTTGCCATTGAAAAACGTCCAGAAATGTTTGAAGCTACTGACTGAATGAAAGGAGCTGGCATCTCACTCTCTTTGAATCTTCTTTATCATGCTAGGATTAGCAGGAAAAAGCAAAAAATTTCAGAATTGCACCTTGCAATGTGGAGATATTACTGTTTGTGCATTTACAATATTCATTGATTTTTGCCATTGAAAAACGTCCAGAAATGTTTGAAGCTACTGACTGAATGAAAGGAGCTGGCATCTCACTCTCTTTGAATCTTCTTTATCATGCTAGGATTAGCAGGAAAAAGCAAAAAATTTCAGAATTGCACCTTGCAATGTGGAGATATTACTGTTTGTGCATTTACAATATTCATTGATTTTTGCCATTGAAAAACATCATGTTATTCATATACCAGAAATGTTTGAAGCTACTGACTGAATGAAAGGAGCTGGCATCTCACTCTCTTTGAATCTTCTTTATCATGCTAGGATTAGCAGGAAAAAGCAAAAAATTTCAGAATTGCACCTTGCAATGTGGAGATATTACTGTTTGTGCATTTACAATATTCATTGATTTTTGCCATTGAAAAACATCATGTTATTCATATACCAGAAATGTTTGAAGCTACTGACTGAATGAAAGGAGCTGGCATCTCACTCTCTTTGAATCTTCTTTATCATGCTAGGATTAGCAGGAAAAAGCAAAAAATTTCAGAATTGCACCTTGCAATGTGGAGATATTACTGTTTGTGCATTTACAATATTCATTGATTTTTGCCATTGAAAAACATCATGTTATTCATATACCAGAAATGTTTGAAGCTACTGACTGAATGAAAGGAGCTGGCATCTCACTCTCTTTGAATCTTCTTTATCATGCTAGGATTAGCAGGAAAAAGCAAAAAATTTCAGAATTGCACCTTGCAATGTGGAGATATTACTGTTTGTGCATTTACAATATTCATTGATTTTTGCCATTGAAAAACGTCCAGAAATGTTTGAAGCTACTGACTGAATGAAAGGAGCTGGCATCTCACTCTCTTTGAATCTTCTTTATCATGCTAGGATTAGCAGGAAAAAGCAAAAAATTTCAGAATTGCACCTTGCAATGTGGAGATATTACTGTTTGTGCATTTACAATATTCATTGATTTTTGCCATTGAAAAACATTATGTTATTCATATACCAGAAATGTTTGAAGCTACTGACTGAATGAAAGGAGCTGGCATCTCACTCTCTTTGAATCTTCTTTATCATGCTAGGATTAGCAGGAAAAAGCAAAAAATTTCAGAATTGCACCTTGCAATGTGGAGATATTACTGTTTGTGCATTTACAATATTCATTGATTTTTGCCATTGAAAAACGTCCAGAAATGTTTGAAGCTACTGACTGAATGAAAGGAGCTGGCATCTCACTCTCTTTGAATCTTCTTTATCATGCTAGGATTAGCAGGAAAAAGCAAAAAATTTCAGAATTGCACCTTGCAATGTGGAGATATTACTGTTTGTGCATTTACAATATTCATTGATTTTTGCCATTGAAAAACATCCAGAAATGTTTGAAGCTACTGACTGAATGAAAGGAGCTGGCATCTCACTCTCTTTGAATCTTCTTTATCATGCTAGGATTAGCAGGAAAAAGCAAAAAATTTCAGAATTGCACCTTGCAATGTGGAGATATTACTGTTTGTGCATTTACAATATTCATTGATTTTTGCCATTGAAAAACGTCCAGAAATGTTTGAAGCTACTGACTGAATGAAAGGAGCTGGCATCTCACTCTCTTTGAATCTTCTTTATCATGCTAGGATTAGCAGGAAAAAGCAAAAAATTTCAGAATTGCACCTTGCAATGTGGAGATATTACTGTTTGTGCATTTACAATATTCATTGATTTTTGCCATTGAAAAACATCATGTTATTCATATACCAGAAATGTTTGAAGCTACTGACTGAATGAAAGGAGCTGGCATCTCACTCTCTTTGAATCTTCTTTATCATGCTAGGATTAGCAGGAAAAAGCAAAAAATTTCAGAATTGCACCTTGCAATGTGGAGATATTACTGTTTGTGCATTTACAATATTCATTGATTTTTGCCATTGAAAAACATCATGTTATTCATATACCAGAAATGTTTGAAGCTACTGACTGAATGAAAGGAGCTGGCATCTCACTCTCTTTGAATCTTCTTTATCATGCTAGGATTAGCAGGAAAAAGCAAAAAATTTCAGAATTGCACCTTGCAATGTGGAGATATTACTGTTTGTGCATTTACAATATTCATTGATTTTTGCCATTGAAAAACATCATGTTATTCATATACCAGAAATGTTTGAAGCTACTGACTGAATGAAAGGAGCTGGCATCTCACTCTCTTTGAATCTTCTTTATCATGCTAGGATTAGCAGGAAAAAGCAAAAAATTTCAGAATTGCACCTTGCAATGTGGAGATATTACTGTTTGTGCATTTACAATATTCATTGATTTTTGCCATTGAAAAACGTCCAGAAATGTTTGAAGCTACTGACTGAATGAAAGGAGCTGGCATCTCACTCTCTTTGAATCTTCTTTATCATGCTAGGATTAGCAGGAAAAAGCAAAAAATTTCAGAATTGCACCTTGCAATGTGGAGATATTACTGTTTGTGCATTTACAATATTCATTGATTTTTGCCATTGAAAAACATTTTGTTATTCATATACCAGAAATGTTTGAAGCTACTGACTGAATGAAAGGAGCTGGCATCTCACTCTCTTTGAATCTTCTTTATCATGCTAGGATTAGCAGGAAAAAGCAAAAAATTTCAGAATTGCACCTTGCAATGTGGAGATATTACTGTTTGTGCATTTACAATATTCATTGATTTTTGCCATTGAAAAACGTCCAGAAATGTTTGAAGCTACTGACTGAATGAAAGGAGCTGGCATCTCACTCTCTTTGAATCTTCTTTATCATGCTAGGATTAGCAGGAAAAAGCAAAAAATTTCAGAATTGCACCTTGCAATGTGGAGATATTACTGTTTGTGCATTTACAATATTCATTGATTTTTGCCATTGAAAAACGTCCAGAAATGTTTGAAGCTACTGACTGAATGAAAGGAGCTGGCATCTCACTCTCTTTGAATCTTCTTTATCATGCTAGGATTAGCAGGAAAAAGCAAAAAAATTCAGAATTGCACCTTGCAATGTGGAGATATTACTGTTTATGCATTTACAATATTCATTGATTTTTGCCATTGAAAAACATCATGTTATTCATATACCAGAAATGTTTGAAGCTACTGACTGAATGAAAGGAGCTGGCATCTCACTCTCTTTGAATCTTCTTTATCATGCTAGGATTAGCAGGAAAAAGCAAAAAATTTCAGAATTGCACCTTGCAATGTGGAGATATTACTGTTTGTGCATTTACAATATTCATTGATTTTTGCCATTGAAAAACATCATGTTATTCATATACCAGAAATGTTTGAAGCTACTGACTGAATGAAAGGAGCTGGCATCTCACTCTCTTTGAATCTTCTTTATCATGCTAGGATTAGCAGGAAAAAGCAAAAAATTTCAGAATTGCACCTTGCAATGTGGAGATATTACTGTTTGTGCATTTACAATATCCATTGATTTTTGCCATTGAAAAACGTCCAGAAATGTTTGAAGCTACTGACTGAATGAAAGGAGCTGGCATCTCACTCTCTTTGAATCTTCTTTATCATGCTAGGATTAGCAGGAAAAAGCAAAAAATTTCTAATTGCACCTTGCAATGTGGAGATATTACTGTTTGTGCATTTACAATATTCATTGATTTTTGCCATTGAAAAACAACCAGAAATGTTTGAAGCTACTGACTGAATGAAAGGAGCTGGCATCTCACTCTCTTTGAATCTTCTTTATCATGCTAGGATTAGCAGGAAAAAGCAAAAATTTCAGAATTGCACCTTGCAATGTGGAGATATTACTGTTTGTGCATTTACAATATTCATTGATTTTTGCCATTGAAAAACATCATGTTATTCATATACCAGAAATGTTTGAAGCTACTGACTGAATGAAAGGAGCTGGCATCTCACTCTCTTTGAATCTTCTTTATCATGCTAGGATTAGCAGGAAAAAGCAAAAAATTTCAGAATTGCACCTTGCAATGTGGAGATATTACTGTTTGTGCATTTACAATATTCATTGATTTTTGCCATTGAAAAACGTCCAGAAATGTTTGAAGCTACTGACTGAATGAAAGGAGCTGGCATCTCACTCTCTTTGAATCTTCTTTATCATGCTAGGATTAGCAGGAAAAAGCAAAAAATTTCAGAATTGCACCTTGCAATGTGGAGATATTACTGTTTGTGCATTTACAATATTCATTGATTTTTGCCATTGAAAAACATCATGTTATTCATATACCAGAAATGTTTGAAGCTACTGACTGAATGAAAGGAGCTGGCATCTCACTCTCTTTGAAGCTTCTTTATCATGCTAGGATTAGCAGGAAAAAGCAAAAAATTTCAGAATTGCACCTTGCAATGTGGAGATATTACTGTTTGTGCATTTACAATATTCATTGATTTTTGATATTGAAAAACGTCCAGAAATGTTTGAAGCTACTGACTGAATGAAAGGAGCTGGCATCTCACTCTCTTTGAATCTTCTTTATCATGCTAGGATTAGCAGGAAAAAGCAAAAAATTTCAGAATTGCACCTTGCAATGTGGAGATATTACTGTTTGTGCATTTACAATATTCATTGATTTTTGCCATTGAAAAACGTCCAGAAATGTTTGAAGCTACTGACTGAATGAAAGGAGCTGGCATCTCACTCTCTTTGAATCTTCTTTATCATGCTAGGATTAGCAGGAAAAAGCAAAAAATTTCAGAATTGCACCTTGCAATGTGGAGATATTACTGTTTGTGCATTTACAATATTCATTGATTTTTGCCATTGAAAAACATCATGTTATTCATATACCAGAAATGTTTGAAGCTACTGACTGAATGAAAGGAGCTGGCATCTCACTCTCTTTGAATCTTCTTTATCATGCTAGGATTAGCAGGAAAAAGCAAAAAATTTCAGAATTGCACCTTGCAATGTGGAGATATTACTGTTTGTGCATTTACAATATTCATTGATTTTTGCCATTGAAAAACGTCCAGAAATGTTTGAAGCTACTGACTGAATGAAAGGAGCTGGCATCTCACTCTCTTTGAATCTTCTTTATCATGCTAGGATTAGCAGGAAAAAGCAAAAAATTTCAGAATTGCACCTTGCAATGTGGAGATATTACTGTTTGTGCATTTACAATATTCATTGATTTTTGCCATTGAAAAACGTCCAGAAATGTTTGAAGCTACTGACTGAATGAAAGGAGCTGGCATCTCACTCTCTTTGAATCTTCTTTATCATGCTAGGATTAGCAGGAAAAAGCAAAAAATTTCAGAATTGCACCTTGCAATGTGGAGATATTACTGTTTGTGCATTTACAATATTCATTGATTTTTGCCATTGAAAAACATCATGTTATTCATATACCAGAAATGTTTGAAGCTACTGACTGAATGAAAGGAGCTGGCATCTCACTCTCTTTGAATCTTCTTTATCATGCTAGGATTAGCAGGAAAAAGCAAAAAATTTCAGAATTGCACCTTGCAATGTGGAGATATTACTGTTTGTGCATTTACAATATTCATTGATTTTTGCCATTGAAAAACATCATGTTATTCATATACCAGAAATGTTTGAAGCTACTGACTGAATGAAAGGAGCTGGCATCTCACTCTCTTTGAATCTTCTTTATCATGCTAGGATTAGCAGGAAAAAGCAAAAAATTTCAGAATTGCACCTTGCAATGTGGAGATATTACTGTTTGTGCATTTACAATATTCATTGATTTTTGCCATTGAAAAACATCATGTTATTCATATACCAGAAATGTTTGAAGCTACTGACTGAATGAAAGGAGCTGGCATCTCACTCTCTTTGAATCTTCTTTATCATGCTAGGATTAGCAGGAAAAAGCAAAAAATTTCAGAATTGCACCTTGCAATGTGGAGATATTACTGTTTGTGCATTTACAATATTCATTGATTTTTGCCATTGAAAAACGTCCAGAAATGTTTGAAGCTACTGACTGAATGAAAGGAGCTGGCATCTCACTCTCTTTGAATCTTCTTTATCATGCTAGGATTAGCAGGAAAAAGCAAAAAATTTCAGAATTGCACCTTGCAATGTGGAGATATTACTGTTTGTGCATTTACAATATTCATTGATTTTTGCCATTGAAAAACATTATGTTATTCATATACCAGAAATGTTTGAAGCTACTGACTGAATGAAAGGAGCTGGCATCTCAGTCTCTTTGAATCTTCTTTATCATGCTAGGATTAGCAGGAAAAAGCAAAAAATTTCAGAATTGCACCTTGCAATGTGGAGATATTACTGTTTGTGCATTTACAATATTCATTGATTTTTGCCATTGAAAAACGTCCAGAAATGTTTGAAGCTACTGACTGAATGAAAGGAGCTGGCATCTCACTCTCTTTGAATCTTCTTTATCATGCTAGGATTAGCAGGAAAAAGCAAAAAATTTCAGAATTGCACCTTGCAATGTGGAGATATTACTGTTTGTGCATTTACAATATTCATTGATTTTTGCCATTGAAAAACATCCAGAAATGTTTGAAGCTACTGACTGAATGAAAGGAGCTGGCATCTCACTCTCTTTGAATCTTCTTTATCATGCTAGGATTAGCAGGAAAAAGCAAAAAATTTCAGAATTGCACCTTGCAATGTGGAGATATTACTGTTTGTGCATTTACAATATTCATTGATTTTTGCCATTGAAAAACGTCCAGAAATGTTTGAAGCTACTGACTGAATGAAAGGAGCTGGCATCTCACTCTCTTTGAATCTTCTTTATCATGCTAGGATTAGCAGGAAAAAGCAAAAAATTTCAGAATTGCACCTTGCAATGTGGAGATATTACTGTTTGTGCATTTACAATATTCATTGATTTTTGCCATTGAAAAACATCATGTTATTCATATACCAGAAATGTTTGAAGCTACTGACTGAATGAAAGGAGCTGGCATCTCACTCTCTTTGAATCTTCTTTATCATGCTAGGATTAGCAGGAAAAAGCAAAAAATTTCAGAATTGCACCTTGCAATGTGGAGATATTACTGTTTGTGCATTTACAATATTCATTGATTTTTGCCATTGAAAAACATCATGTTATTCATATACCAGAAATGTTTGAAGCTACTGACTGAATGAAAGGAGCTGGCATCTCACTCTCTTTGAATCTTCTTTATCATGCTAGGATTAGCAGGAAAAAGCAAAAAATTTCAGAATTGCACCTTGCAATGTGGAGATATTACTGTTTGTGCATTTACAATATTCATTGATTTTTGCCATTGAAAAACATCATGTTATTCATATACCAGAAATGTTTGAAGCTACTGACTGAATGAAAGGAGCTGGCATCTCACTCTCTTTGAATCTTCTTTATCATGCTAGGATTAGCAGGAAAAAGCAAAAAATTTCAGAATTGCACCTTGCAATGTGGAGATATTACTGTTTGTGCATTTACAATATTCATTGATTTTTGCCATTGAAAAACGTCCAGAAATGTTTGAAGCTACTGACTGAATGAAAGGAGCTGGCATCTCACTCTCTTTGAATCTTCTTTATCATGCTAGGATTAGCAGGAAAAAGCAAAAAATTTCAGAATTGCACCTTGCAATGTGGAGATATTACTGTTTGTGCATTTACAATATTCATTGATTTTTGCCATTGAAAAACATTATGTTATTCATATACCAGAAATGTTTGAAGCTACTGACTGAATGAAAGGAGCTGGCATCTCACTCTCTTTGAATCTTCTTTATCATGCTAGGATTAGCAGGAAAAAGCAAAAAATTTCAGAATTGCACCTTGCAATGTGGAGATATTACTGTTTGTGCATTTACAATATTCATTGATTTTTGCCATTGAAAAACGTCCAGAAATGTTTGAAGCTACTGACTGAATGAAAGGAGCTGGCATCTCACTCTCTTTGAATCTTCTTTATCATGCTAGGATTAGCAGGAAAAAGCAAAAAATTTCAGAATTGCACCTTGCAATGTGGAGATATTACTGTTTGTGCATTTACAATATTCATTGATTTTTGCCATTGAAAAACGTCCAGAAATGTTTGAAGCTACTGACTGAATGAAAGGAGCTGGCATCTCACTCTCTTTGAATCTTCTTTATCATGCTAGGATTAGCAGGAAAAAGCAAAAAAATTCAGAATTGCACCTTGCAATGTGGAGATATTACTGTTTATGCATTTACAATATTCATTGATTTTTGCCATTGAAAAACATCATGTTATTCATATACCAGAAATGTTTGAAGCTACTGACTGAATGAAAGGAGCTGGCATCTCACTCTCTTTGAATCTTCTTTATCATGCTAGGATTAGCAGGAAAAAGCAAAAAATTTCAGAATTGCACCTTGCAATGTGGAGATATTACTGTTTGTGCATTTACAATATTCATTGATTTTTGCCATTGAAAAACATCATGTTATTCATATACCAGAAATGTTTGAAGCTACTGACTGAATGAAAGGAGCTGGCATCTCACTCTCTTTGAATCTTCTTTATCATGCTAGGATTAGCAGGAAAAAGCAAAAAATTTCAGAATTGCACCTTGCAATGTGGAGATATTACTGTTTGTGCATTTACAATATCCATTGATTTTTGCCATTGAAAAACGTCCAGAAATGTTTGAAGCTACTGACTGAATGAAAGGAGCTGGCATCTCACTCTCTTTGAATCTTCTTTATCATGCTAGGATTAGCAGGAAAAAGCAAAAAATTTCAGAATTGCACCTTGCAATGTGGAGATATTACTGTTTGTGCATTTACAATATTCATTGATTTTTGCCATTGAAAAACATCATGTTATTCATATACCAGAAATGTTTGAAGCTACTGACTGAATGAAAGGAGCTGGCATCTCACTCTCTTTGAAGCTTCTTTATCATGCTAGGATTAGCAGGAAAAAGCAAAAAATTTCAGAATTGCACCTTGCAATGTGGAGATATTACTGTTTGTGCATTTACAATATTCATTGATTTTTGCCATTGAAAAACGTCCAGAAATGTTTGAAGCTACTGACTGAATGAAAGGAGCTGGCATCTCACTCTCTTTGAATCTTCTTTATCATGCTAGGATTAGCAGGAAAAAGCAAAAAATTTCAGAATTGTACCTTGCAATGTGGAGATATTATTGTTTGTGCATTTACAATATTCATTGATTTTTGCCATTGAAAAACAACCAGAAATGTTTGAAGCTACTGACTGAATGAAAGGAGCTGGCATCTCACTCTCTTTGAATCTTCTTTATCATGCTAGGATTAGCAGGAAAAAGCAAAAATTTCAGAATTGCACCTTGCAATGTGGAGATATTACTGTTTGTGCATTTACAATATTCATTGATTTTTGCCATTGAAAAACATCATGTTATTCATATACCAGAAATGTTTGAAGCTACTGACTGAATGAAAGGAGCTGGCATCTCACTCTCTTTGAATCTTCTTTATCATGCTAGGATTAGCAGGAAAAAGCAAAAAATTTCAGAATTGCACCTTGCAATGTGGAGATATTACTGTTTGTGCATTTACAATATTCATTGATTTTTGCCATTGAAAAACGTCCAGAAATGTTTGAAGCTACTGACTGAATGAAAGGAGCTGGCATCTCACTCTCTTTGAATCTTCTTTATCATGCTAGGATTAGCAGGAAAAAGCAAAAAATTTCAGAATTGCACCTTGCAATGTGGAGATATTACTGTTTGTGCATTTACAATATTCATTGATTTTTGCCATTGAAAAACGTCCAGAAATGTTTGAAGCTACTGACTGAATGAAAGGAGCTGGCATCTCACTCTCTTTGAATCTTCTTTATCATGCTAGGATTAGCAGGAAAAAGCAAAAAATTTCAGAATTGCACCTTGCAATGTGGAGATATTACTGTTTGTGCATTTACAATATTCATTGATTTTTGCCATTGAAAAACATCATGTTATTCATATACCAGAAATGTTTGAAGCTACTGACTGAATGAAAGGAGCTGGCATCTCACTCTCTTTGAATCTTCTTTATCATGCTAGGATTAGCAGGAAAAAGCAAAAAATTTCAGAATTGCACCTTGCAATGTGGAGATATTACTGTTTGTGCATTTACAATATTCATTGATTTTTGCCATTGAAAAACATCATGTTATTCATATACCAGAAATGTTTGAAGCTACTGACTGAATGAAAGGAGCTGGCATCTCACTCTCTTTGAATCTTCTTTATCATGCTAGGATTAGCAGGAAAAAGCAAAAAATTTCAGAATTGCACCTTGCAATGTGGAGATATTACTGTTTGTGCATTTACAATATTCATTGATTTTTGCCATTGAAAAACATCATGTTATTCATATACCAGAAATGTTTGAAGCTACTGACTGAATGAAAGGAGCTGGCATCTCACTCTCTTTGAATCTTCTTTATCATGCTAGGATTAGCAGGAAAAAGCAAAAAATTTCAGAATTGCACCTTGCAATGTGGAGATATTACTGTTTGTGCATTTACAATATTCATTGATTTTTGCCATTGAAAAACATCCAGAAATGTTTGAAGCTACTGACTGAATGAAAGGAGCTGGCATCTCACTCTCTTTGAATCTTCTTTATCATGCTAGGATTAGCAGGAAAAAGCAAAAAATTTCAGAATTGCACCTTGCAATGTGGAGATATTACTGTTTGTGCATTTACAATATTCATTGATTTTTGCCATTGAAAAACGTCCAGAAATGTTTGAAGCTACTGACTGAATGAAAGGAGCTGGCATCTCACTCTCTTTGAATCTTCTTTATCATGCTAGGATTAGCAGGAAAAAGCAAAAAATTTCAGAATTGCACCTTGCAATGTGGAGATATTACTGTTTGTGCATTTACAATATTCATTGATTTTTGCCATTGAAAAACATCATGTTATTCATATACCAGAAATGTTTGAAGCTACTGACTGAATGAAAGGAGCTGGCATCTCACTCTCTTTGAATCTTCTTTATCATGCTAGGATTAGCAGGAAAAAGCAAAAAATTTCAGAATTGCACCTTGCAATGTGGAGATATTACTGTTTGTGCATTTACAATATTCATTGATTTTTGCCATTGAAAAACATCATGTTATTCATATACCAGAAATGTTTGAAGCTACTGACTGAATGAAAGGAGCTGGCATCTCACTCTCTTTGAATCTTCTTTATCATGCTAGGATTAGCAGGAAAAAGCAAAAAATTTCAGAATTGCACCTTGCAATGTGGAGATATTACTGTTTGTGCATTTACAATATTCATTGATTTTTGCCATTGAAAAACATCATGTTATTCATATACCAGAAATGTTTGAAGCTACTGACTGAATGAAAGGAGCTGGCATCTCACTCTCTTTGAATCTTCTTTATCATGCTAGGATTAGCAGGAAAAAGCAAAAAATTTCAGAATTGCACCTTGCAATGTGGAGATATTACTGTTTGTGCATTTACAATATTCATTGATTTTTGCCATTGAAAAACGTCCAGAAATGTTTGAAGCTACTGACTGAATGAAAGGAGCTGGCATCTCACTCTCTTTGAATCTTCTTTATCATGCTAGGATTAGCAGGAAAAAGCAAAAAATTTCAGAATTGCACCTTGCAATGTGGAGATATTACTGTTTGTGCATTTACAATATTCATTGATTTTTGCCATTGAAAAACATTATGTTATTCATATACCAGAAATGTTTGAAGCTACTGACTGAATGAAAGGAGCTGGCATCTCACTCTCTTTGAATCTTCTTTATCATGCTAGGATTAGCAGGAAAAAGCAAAAAATTTCAGAATTGCACCTTGCAATGTGGAGATATTACTGTTTGTGCATTTACAATATTCATTGATTTTTGCCATTGAAAAACGTCCAGAAATGTTTGAAGCTACTGACTGAATGAAAGGAGCTGGCATCTCACTCTCTTTGAATCTTCTTTATCATGCTAGGATTAGCAGGAAAAAGCAAAAAATTTCAGAATTGCACCTTGCAATGTGGAGATATTACTGTTTGTGCATTTACAATATTCATTGATTTTTGCCATTGAAAAACGTCCAGAAATGTTTGAAGCTACTGACTGAATGAAAGGAGCTGGCATCTCACTCTCTTTGAATCTTCTTTATCATGCTAGGATTAGCAGGAAAAAGCAAAAAAATTCAGAATTGCACCTTGCAATGTGGAGATATTACTGTTTATGCATTTACAATATTCATTGATTTTTGCCATTGAAAAACATCATGTTATTCATATACCAGAAATGTTTGAAGCTACTGACTGAATGAAAGGAGCTGGCATCTCACTCTCTTTGAATCTTCTTTATCATGCTAGGATTAGCAGGAAAAAGCAAAAAATTTCAGAATTGCACCTTGCAATGTGGAGATATTACTGTTTGTGCATTTACAATATTCATTGATTTTTGCCATTGAAAAACATCATGTTATTCATATACCAGAAATGTTTGAAGCTACTGACTGAATGAAAGGAGCTGGCATCTCACTCTCTTTGAATCTTCTTTATCATGCTAGGATTAGCAGGAAAAAGCAAAAAATTTCAGAATTGCACCTTGCAATGTGGAGATATTACTGTTTGTGCATTTACAATATCCATTGATTTTTGCCATTGAAAAACGTCCAGAAATGTTTGAAGCTACTGACTGAATGAAAGGAGCTGGCATCTCACTCTCTTTGAATCTTCTTTATCATGCTAGGATTAGCAGGAAAAAGCAAAAAATTTCAGAATTGCACCTTGCAATGTGGAGATATTACTGTTTGTGCATTTACAATATTCATTGATTTTTGCCATTGAAAAACATCATGTTATTCATATACCAGAAATGTTTGAAGCTACTGACTGAATGAAAGGAGCTGGCATCTCACTCTCTTTGAAGCTTCTTTATCATGCTAGGATTAGCAGGAAAAAGCAAAAAATTTCAGAATTGCACCTTGCAATGTGGAGATATTACTGTTTGTGCATTTACAATATTCATTGATTTTTGCCATTGAAAAACGTCCAGAAATGTTTGAAGCTACTGACTGAATGAAAGGAGCTGGCATCTCACTCTCTTTGAATCTTCTTTATCATGCTAGGATTAGCAGGAAAAAGCAAAAAATTTCAGAATTGTACCTTGCAATGTGGAGATATTATTGTTTGTGCATTTACAATATTCATTGATTTTTGCCATTGAAAAACAACCAGAAATGTTTGAAGCTACTGACTGAATGAAAGGAGCTGGCATCTCACTCTCTTTGAATCTTCTTTATCATGCTAGGATTAGCAGGAAAAAGCAAAAATTTCAGAATTGCACCTTGCAATGTGGAGATATTACTGTTTGTGCATTTACAATATTCATTGATTTTTGCCATTGAAAAACATCATGTTATTCATATACCAGAAATGTTTGAAGCTACTGACTGAATGAAAGGAGCTGGCATCTCACTCTCTTTGAATCTTCTTTATCATGCTAGGATTAGCAGGAAAAAGCAAAAAATTTCAGAATTGCACCTTGCAATGTGGAGATATTACTGTTTGTGCATTTACAATATTCATTGATTTTTGCCATTGAAAAACGTCCAGAAATGTTTGAAGCTACTGACTGAATGAAAGGAGCTGGCATCTCACTCTCTTTGAATCTTCTTTATCATGCTAGGATTAGCAGGAAAAAGCAAAAAATTTCAGAATTGCACCTTGCAATGTGGAGATATTACTGTTTGTGCATTTACAATATTCATTGATTTTTGCCATTGAAAAACGTCCAGAAATGTTTGAAGCTACTGACTGAATGAAAGGAGCTGGCATCTCACTCTCTTTGAATCTTCTTTATCATGCTAGGATTAGCAGGAAAAAGCAAAAAATTTCAGAATTGCACCTTGCAATGTGGAGATATTACTGTTTGTGCATTTACAATATTCATTGATTTTTGCCATTGAAAAACATCATGTTATTCATATACCAGAAATGTTTGAAGCTACTGACTGAATGAAAGGAGCTGGCATCTCACTCTCTTTGAATCTTCTTTATCATGCTAGGATTAGCAGGAAAAAGCAAAAAATTTCAGAATTGCACCTTGCAATGTGGAGATATTACTGTTTGTGCATTTACAATATTCATTGATTTTTGCCATTGAAAAACATCATGTTATTCATATACCAGAAATGTTTGAAGCTACTGACTGAATGAAAGGAGCTGGCATCTCACTCTCTTTGAATCTTCTTTATCATGCTAGGATTAGCAGGAAAAAGCAAAAAATTTCAGAATTGCACCTTGCAATGTGGAGATATTACTGTTTGTGCATTTACAATATTCATTGATTTTTGCCATTGAAAAACATCATGTTATTCATATACCAGAAATGTTTGAAGCTACTGACTGAATGAAAGGAGCTGGCATCTCACTCTCTTTGAATCTTCTTTATCATGCTAGGATTAGCAGGAAAAAGCAAAAAATTTCAGAATTGCACCTTGCAATGTGGAGATATTACTGTTTGTGCATTTACAATATTCATTGATTTTTGCCATTGAAAAACGTCCAGAAATGTTTGAAGCTACTGACTGAATGAAAGGAGCTGGCATCTCACTCTCTTTGAATCTTCTTTATCATGCTAGGATTAGCAGGAAAAAGCAAAAAATTTCAGAATTGCACCTTGCAATGTGGAGATATTACTGTTTGTGCATTTACAATATTCATTGATTTTTGCCATTGAAAAACATTATGTTATTCATATACCAGAAATGTTTGAAGCTACTGACTGAATGAAAGGAGCTGGCATCTCACTCTCTTTGAATCTTCTTTATCATGCTAGGATTAGCAGGAAAAAGCAAAAAATTTCAGAATTGCACCTTGCAATGTGGAGATATTACTGTTTGTGCATTTACAATATTCATTGATTTTTGCCATTGAAAAACGTCCAGAAATGTTTGAAGCTACTGACTGAATGAAAGGAGCTGGCATCTCACTCTCTTTGAATCTTCTTTATCATGCTAGGATTAGCAGGAAAAAGCAAAAAATTTCAGAATTGCACCTTGCAATGTGGAGATATTACTGTTTGTGCATTCACAATATTCATTGATTTTTGCCATTGAAAAACATCCAGAAATGTTTGAAGCTACTGACTGAATGAAAGGAGCTGGCATCTCACTCTCTTTGAATCTTCTTTATCATGCTAGGATTAGCAGGAAAAAGCAAAAAATTTTAGAATTGCACCTTGCAATGTGGAGATATTACTGTTTGTGCATTTACAATATTCATTGATTTTTGCCATTGAAAAACGTCCAGAAATGTTTGAAGCTACTGACTGAATGAAAGGAGCTGGCATCTCACTCTCTTTGAATCTTCTTTATCATGCTAGGATTAGCAGGAAAAAGCAAAAAATTTCAGAATTGCACCTTGCAATGTGGAGATATTACTGTTTGTGCATTTACAATATTCATTGATTTTTGCCATTGAAAAACATCATGTTATTCATATACCAGAAATGTTTGAAGCTACTGACTGAATGAAAGGAGCTGGCATCTCACTCTCTTTGAATCATCTTTATCATGCTAGGATTAGCAGGAAAAAGCAAAAAATTTCAGAATTGCACCTTGCAATGTGGAGATATTAATGTTTGTGCATTTACAATATTCATTGATTTTTGCCATTGAAAAACATCATGTTATTCATATACCAGAAATGTTTGAAGCTACTGACTGAATGAAAGGAGCTGGCATCTCACTCTCTTTGAATCTTCTTTATCATGCTAGGATTAGCAGGAAAAAGCAAAAAATTTCAGAATTGCACCTTGCAATGTGGAGATATTACTGTTTGTGCATTTACAATATTCATTGATTTTTGCCATTGAAAAACATCATGTTATTCATATACCAGAAATGTTTGAAGCTACTGACTGAATGAAAGGAGCTGGCATCTCACTCTCTTTGAATCTTCTTTATCATGCTAGGATTAGCAGGAAAAAGCAAAAAATTTCAGAATTGCACCTTGCAATGTGGAGATATTACTGTTTGTGCATTTACAATATTCATTGATTTTTGCCATTGAAAAACGTCCAGAAATGTTTGAAGCTACTGACTGAATGAAAGGAGCTGGCATCTCACTCTCTTTGAATCTTCTTTATCATGCTAGGATTAGCAGGAAAAAGCAAAAAATTTCAGAATTGCACCTTGCAATGTGGAGATATTACTGTTTGTGCATTTACAATATTCATTGATTTTTGCCATTGAAAAACATTATGTTATTCATATACCAGAAATGTTTGAAGCTACTGACTGAATGAAAGGAGCTGGCATCTCACTCTCTTTGAATCTTCTTTATCATGCTAGGATTAGCAGGAAAAAGCAAAAAATTTCAGAATTGCACCTTGCAATGTGGAGATATTACTGTTTGTGCATTTACAATATTCATTGATTTTTGCCATTGAAAAACGTCCAGAAATGTTTGAAGCTACTGACTGAATGAAAGGAGCTGGCATCTCACTCTCTTTGAATCTTCTTTATCATGCTAGGATTAGCAGGAAAAAGCAAAAAATTTCAGAATTGCACCTTGCAATGTGGAGATATTACTGTTTGTGCATTTACAATATTCATTGATTTTTGCCATTGAAAAACATCCAGAAATGTTTGAAGCTACTGACTGAATGAAAGGAGCTGGCATCTCACTCTCTTTGAATCTTCTTTATCATGCTAGGATTAGCAGGAAAAAGCAAAAAATTTCAGAATTGCACCTTGCAATGTGGAGATATTACTGTTTGTGCATTTACAATATTCATTGATTTTTGCCATTGAAAAACATCATGTTATTCATATACCAGAAATGTTTGAAGCTACTGACTGAATGAAAGGAGCTGGCATCTCACTCTCTTTGAATCTTCTTTATCATGCTAGGATTAGCAGGAAAAAGCAAAAAATTTCAGAATTGCACCTTGCAATGTGGAGATATTACTGTTTGTGCATTTACAATATTCATTGATTTTTGCCATTGAAAAACGTCCAGAAATGTTTGAAGCTACTGACTGAATGAAAGGAGCTGGCATCTCACTCTCTTTGAATCTTCTTTATCATGCTAGGATTAGCAGGAAAAAGCAAAAAATTTCAGAATTGCACGTTGCAATGTGGAGATATTACTGTTTGTGCATTTACAATATTCATTGATTGTTGCCATTGAAAAACGTCCAGAAATGTTTGAAGCTACTGACTGAATGAAAGGAGCTGGCATCTCACTCTCTTTGAATCTTCTTCATCATGCTAGGATTAGCAGGAAAAAGCAAAAAATTTCAGAATTGCACCTTGCAATGTGGAGATATTACTGTTTGTGCATTTACAATATTCATTGATTTTTGCCATTGAAAAACGTCCAGAAATGTTTGAAGCTACTGACTGAATGAAAGGAGCTGGCATCTCACTCTCTTTGAATCTTCTTTATCATGCTAGGATTAGCAGGAAAAAGCAAAAAATTTCAGAATTGCACCTTGCAATGTGGAGATATTACTGTTTGTGCATTTACAATATTCATTGATTTTTGCCATTGAAAAACGTCCAGAAATGTTTGAAGCTACTGACTGAATGAAAGGAGCTGGCATCTCACTCTCTTTGAATCTTCTTTATCATGCTAGGATTAGCAGGAAAAAGCAAAAAATTTCAGAATTGCACCTTGCAATGTGGAGATATTACTGTTTGTGCATTTACAATATTCATTGATTTTTGCCATTGAAAAACATCGTGTTATTCATATACCAGAAATGTTTGAAGCTACTGACTGAATGAAAGGAGCTGGCATCTCACTCTCTTTGAATCTTCTTTATCATGCTAGGATTAGCAGGAAAAAGCAAAAAATTTCAGAATTGCACCTTGCAATGTGGAGATATTACTGTTTGTGCATTTACAATATTCATTGATTTTTGCCATTGAAAAACGTCCAGAAATGTTTGAAGCTACTGACTGAATGAAAGGAGCTGGCATCTCACTCTCTTTGAGTCTTCTTTATCATGCTAGGATTAGCAGGAAAAAGCAAAAAATTTCAGAATTGCACCTTGCAATGTGGAGATATTACTGTTTGTGCATTTACAATATTCATTGATTTTTGTCATTGAAAAACATCATGTTATTCATATACCAGAAATGTTTGAAGCTACTGACTGAATGAAAGGAGCTGGCATCTCACTCTCTTTGAATCTTCTTTATCATGCTAGGATTAGCAGGAAAAAGCAAAAAAATTCAGAATTGCACCTTGCAATGTGGAGATATTACTGTTTGTGCATTTACAATATTCATTGATTTTTGCCATTGAAAAACGTCCAGAAATGTTTGAAGCTACTGACTGAATGAAAGGAGCTGGCATCTCACTCTCTTTGAATCTTCTTTATCATGCTAGGATTAGCAGGAAAAAGCAAAAATTTTCAGAATTGCACCTTGCAATGTGGAGATATTACTGTTTGTGCATTTACAATATTCATTGATTTTTGCCATTGAAAAACGTCCAGAAATGTTTGAAGCTACTGACTGAATGAAAGGAGCTGGCATCTCACTCTCTTTGAATCTTCTTTATCATGCTAGGATTAGCAGGAAAAAGCAAAAAATTTCAGAATTGCACCTTGCAATGTGGAGATATTACTGTTTGTGCATTTACAATATTCATTGATTTTTGCCATTGAAAAACGTCCAGAAATGTTTGAAGCTACTGACTGAATGAAAGGAGCTGGCATCTCACTCTCTTTGAATCTTCTTTATCATGCTAGGATTAGCAGGAAAAAGCAAAAAATTTCAGAATTGCACCTTGCAATGTGGAGATATTACTGTTTGTGCATTTACAATATTCATTGATTTTTGGCATTGAAAAACGTCCAGAAATGTTTGAAGCTACTGACTGAATGAAAGGAGCTGGCATCTCACTCTCTTTGAATCTTCTTTATCATGCTAGGATTAGCAGGAAAAAGCAAAAAATTTCAGAATTGCACCTTGCAATGTGGAGATATTACTGTTTGTGCATTTACAATATTCATTGATTTTTGCCATTGAAAAACATCATGTTATTCATATACCAGAAATGTTTGAAGCTACTGACTGAATGAAAGGAGCTGGCATCTCACTCTCTTTGAATCTTCTTTATCATGCTAGGATTAGCAGGAAAAAGCAAAAAATTTCAGAATTGCACCTTGCAATGTGGAGATATTACTGTTTGTGCATTTACAATATTCATTGATTTTTGCCATTGAAAAACGTCCAGAAATGTTTGAAGCTACTGACTGAATGAAAGGAGCTGGCATCTCACTCTCTTTGAATCTTCTTTATCATGCTAGGATTAGCAGGAAAAAGCAAAAAATTTCAGAATTGCACCTTGCAATGTGGAGATATTACTGTTTGTGCATTTACAATATTCATTGATTTTTGCCATTGAAAAACGTCCAGAAATGTTTGAAGCTACTGACTGAATGAAAGGAGCTGGCATCTCACTCTCTTTGAATCTTCTTTATCATGCTAGGATTAGCAGGAAAAAGCAAAAAATTTCAGAATTGCACCTTGCAATGTGGAGATATTACTGTTTGTGCATTTACAATATTCATTGATTTTTGCCATTGAAAAACGTCCAGAAATGTTTGAAGCTACTGACTGAATGAAAGGAGCTGGCATCTCACTCTCTTTGAATCTTCTTTATCATGCTAGGATTAGCAGGAAAAAGCAAAAATTTTCAGAATTGCACCTTGCAATGTGGAGACATTACTGTTTGTGCATTTACAATATTCATTGATTTTTGCCATTGAAAAACGTCCAGAAATGTTTGAAGCTACTGACTGAATGAAAGGAGCTGGCATCTCACTCTCTTTGAATCTTCTTTATCATGCTAGGATTAGCAGGAAAAAGCAAAAATTTTCAGAATTGCACCTTGCAATGTGGAGATATTACTGTTTGTGCATTTACAATATTCATTGATTTTTGCCATTGAAAAACGTCCAGAAATGTTTGAAGCTACTGACTGAATGAAAGGAGCTGGCATCTCACTCTCTTTGA
Source organism: Phyllobates terribilis (assembly GCF_046119375.1). NCBI lineage: Eukaryota > Metazoa > Chordata > Amphibia > Anura > Dendrobatidae > Phyllobates > Phyllobates terribilis. The sequence goes on along the minus strand of NW_027364486.1, from coordinate 149,195 downwards.
ATCTTCTTTATCATGCTAGGATTAGCAGGAAAAAGCAAAAATTTTCAGAATTGCACCTTGCAATGTGGAGACATTACTGTTTGTGCATTTACAATATTCATTGATTTTTGCCATTGAAAAACGTCCAGAAATGTTTGAAGCTACTGACTGAATGAAAGGAGCTGGCATCTCACTCTCTTTGAATCTTCTTTATCATGCTAGGATTAGCAGGAAAAAGCAAAAATTTTCAGAATTGCACCTTGCAATGTGGAGATATTACTGTTTGTGCATTTACAATATTCATTGATTTTTGCCATTGAAAAACGTCCAGAAATGTTTGAAGCTACTGACTGAATGAAAGGAGCTGGCATCTCACTCTCTTTGAATCTTCTTTATCATGCTAGGATTAGCAGGAAAAAGCAAAAAATTTCAGAATTGCACCTTGCAATGTGGAGATATTACTGTTTGTGCATTTACAATATTCATTGATTTTTGCCATTGAAAAACGTCCAGAAATGTTTGAAGCTACTGACTGAATGAAAGGAGCTGGCATCTCACTCTCTTTGAATCTTCTTTATCATGCTAGGATTAGCAGGAAAAAGCAAAAAATTTCAGAATTGCACCTTGCAATGTGGAGATATTACTGTTTGTGCATTTACAATATTCATTGATTTTTGCCATTGAAAAACGTCCAGAAATGTTTGAAGCTACTGACTGAATGAAAGGAGCTGGCATCTCACTCTCTTTGATTCTTCTTTATCATGCTAGGATTAGCAGGAAAAAGCAAAAAATTTCAGAATTGCACCTTGCAATGTGGAGATATTACTGTTTGTGCATTTACAATATTCATTGATTTTTGCCATTGAAAAACATCATGTTATTCATATACCAGAAATGTTTGAAGCTACTGACTGAATGAAAGGAGCTGGCATCTCACTCTCTTTGAATCTTCTTTATCATGCTAGGATTAGCAGGAAAAAGCAAAAAATTTCAGAATTGCACCTTGCAATGTGGAGATATTACTGTTTGTGCATTTACAATATTCATTGATTTTTGCCATTGAAAAACGTCCAGAAATGTTTGAAGCTACTGACTGAATGAAAGGAGCTGGCATCTCACTCTCTTTGAATCTTCTTTATCATGCTAGGATTAGCAGGAAAAAGCAAAAAATTTCAGAATTGCACCTTGCAATGTGGAGATATTACTGTTTGTGCATTTACAATATTCATTGATTTTTGTCATTGAAAAACATCATGTTATTCATATACCAGAAATGTTTGAAGCTACTGACTGAATGAAAGGAGCTGGCATCTCACTCTCTTTGAATCTTCTTTATCATGCTAGGATTAGCAGGAAAAAGGAAAAAATTTCAGAATTGCACCTTGCAATGTGGAGATATTACTGTTTGTGCATTTACAATATTCATTGATTTTTGCCATTGATAAACATCATGTTATTCATATACCAGAAATGTTTGAAGCTACTGACTGAATGAAAGGAGCTGGCATCTCACTCTCTTTGAATCTTCTTTATCATGCTAGGATTAGCAGGAAAAAGCAAAAAATTTCAGAATTGCACCTTGCAATGTGGAGATATTACTGTTTGTGCATTTACAATATTCATTGATTTTTGCCATTGAAAAACATCATGTTATTCATATACCAGAAATGTTTGAAGCTACTGACTGAATGAAAGGAGCTGGCATCTCACTCTCTTTGAATCTTCTTTATCATGCTAGGATTAGCAGGAAAAAGCAAAAAATTTCAGAATTGCACCTTGCAATGTGGAGATATTACTGTTTGTGCATTTACAATATTCATTGATTTTTGCCATTGAAAAACATCATGTTATTCATATACCAGAAATGTTTGAAGCTACTGACTGAATGAAAGGAGCTGGCATCTCACTCTCTTTGAATCTTCTTTATCATGCTAGGATTAGCAGGAAAAAGCAAAAAATTTCAGAATTGCACCTTGCAATGTGGAGATATTACTGTTTGTGCATTTACAATATTCATTGATTTTTGCCATTGAAAAACGTCCTGAAATGTTTGAAGCTACTGACTGAATGAAAGGAGCTGGCATCTCACTCTCTTTGAATCTTCTTTATCATGCTAGGATTAGCAGGAAAAAGCAAAAAATTTCAGAATTGCACCTTGCAATGTGGAGATATTACTGTTTGTGCATTTACAATATTCATTGATTTTTGCCATTGAAAAACATTATGTTATTCATATACCAGAAATGTTTGAAGCTACTGACTGAATGAAAGGAGCTGGCATCTCACTCTCTTTGAATCTTCTTTATCATGCTAGGATTAGCAGGAAAAAGCAAAAAATTTCAGAATTGCACCTTGCAATGTGGAGATATTACTGTTTGTGCATTTACAATATTCATTGATTTTTGCCATTGAAAAACGTCCAGAAATGTTTGAAGCTACTGACTGAATGAAAGGAGCTGGCATCTCACTCTCTTTGAATCTTCTTTATCATGCTAGGATTAGCAGGAAAAAGCAAAAAATTTCAGAATTGCACCTTGCAATGTGGAGATATTACTGTTTGTGCATTCACAATATTCATTGATTTTTGCCATTGAAAAACATCCAGAAATGTTTGAAGCTACTGACTGAATGAAAGGAGCTGGCATCTCACTCTCTTTGAATCTTCTTTATCATGCTAGGATTAGCAGGAAAAAGCAAAAAATTTTAGAATTGCACCTTGCAATGTGGAGATATTACTGTTTGTGCATTTACAATATTCATTGATTTTTGCCATTGAAAAACGTCCAGAAATGTTTGAAGCTACTGACTGAATGAAAGGAGCTGGCATCTCACTCTCTTTGAATCTTCTTTATCATGCTAGGATTAGCAGGAAAAAGCAAAAAATTTCAGAATTGCACCTTGCAATGTGGAGATATTACTGTTTGTGCATTTACAATATTCATGGATTTTTGCCATTGAAAAACATCATGTTATTCATATACCAGAAATGTTTGAAGCTACTGACTGAATGAAAGGAGCTGGCATCTCACTCTCTTTGAATCATCTTTATCATGCTAGGATTAGCAGGAAAAAGCAAAAAATTTCAGAATTGCACCTTGCAATGTGGAGATATTAATGTTTGTGCATTTACAATATTCATTGATTTTTGCCATTGAAAAACATCATGTTATTCATATACCAGAAATGTTTGAAGCTACTGACTGAATGAAAGGAGCTGGCATCTCACTCTCTTTGAATCTTCTTTATCATGCTAGGATTAGCAGGAAAAAGCAAAAAATTTCAGAATTGCACCTTGCAATGTGGAGATATTACTGTTTGTGCATTTACAATATTCATTGATTTTTGCCATTGAAAAACATCATGTTATTCATATACCAGAAATGTTTGAAGCTACTGACTGAATGAAAGGAGCTGGCATCTCACTCTCTTTGAATCTTCTTTATCATGCTAGGATTAGCAGGAAAAAGCAAAAAATTTCAGAATTGCACCTTGCAATGTGGAGATATTACTGTTTGTGCATTTACAATATTCATTGATTTTTGCCATTGAAAAACGTCCAGAAATGTTTGAAGCTACTGACTGAATGAAAGGAGCTGGCATCTCACTCTCTTTGAATCTTCTTTATCATGCTAGGATTAGCAGGAAAAAGCAAAAAATTTCAGAATTGCACCTTGCAATGTGGAGATATTACTGTTTGTGCATTTACAATATTCATTGATTTTTGCCATTGAAAAACATTATGTTATTCATATACCAGAAATGTTTGAAGCTACTGACTGAATGAAAGGAGCTGGCATCTCACTCTCTTTGAATCTTCTTTATCATGCTAGGATTAGCAGGAAAAAGCAAAAAATTTCAGAATTGCACCTTGCAATGTGGAGATATTACTGTTTGTGCATTTACAATATTCATTGATTTTTGCCATTGAAAAACGTCCAGAAATGTTTGAAGCTACTGACTGAATGAAAGGAGCTGGCATCTCACTCTCTTTGAATCTTCTTTATCATGCTAGGATTAGCAGGAAAAAGCAAAAAATTTCAGAATTGCACCTTGCAATGTGGAGATATTACTGTTTGTGCATTTACAATATTCATTGATTTTTGCCATTGAAAAACATCCAGAAATGTTTGAAGCTACTGACTGAATGAAAGGAGCTGGCATCTCACTCTCTTTGAATCTTCTTTATCATGCTAGGATTAGCAGGAAAAAGCAAAAAATTTCAGAATTGCACCTTGCAATGTGGAGATATTACTGTTTGTGCATTTACAATATTCATTGATTTTTGCCATTGAAAAACATCATGTTATTCATATACCAGAAATGTTTGAAGCTACTGACTGAATGAAAGGAGCTGGCATCTCACTCTCTTTGAATCTTCTTTATCATGCTAGGATTAGCAGGAAAAAGCAAAAAATTTCAGAATTGCACCTTGCAATGTGGAGATATTACTGTTTGTGCATTTACAATATTCATTGATTTTTGCCATTGAAAAACGTCCAGAAATGTTTGAAGCTACTGACTGAATGAAAGGAGCTGGCATCTCACTCTCTTTGAATCTTCTTTATCATGCTAGGATTAGCAGGAAAAAGCAAAAAATTTCAGAATTGCACGTTGCAATGTGGAGATATTACTGTTTGTGCATTTACAATATTCATTGATTGTTGCCATTGAAAAACGTCCAGAAATGTTTGAAGCTACTGACTGAATGAAAGGAGCTGGCATCTCACTCTCTTTGAATCTTCTTCATCATGCTAGGATTAGCAGGAAAAAGCAAAAAATTTCAGAATTGCACCTTGCAATGTGGAGATATTACTGTTTGTGCATTTACAATATTCATTGATTTTTGCCATTGAAAAACGTCCAGAAATGTTTGAAGCTACTGACTGAATGAAAGGAGCTGGCATCTCACTCTCTTTGAATCTTCTTTATCATGCTAGGATTAGCAGGAAAAAGCAAAAAATTTCAGAATTGCACCTTGCAATGTGGAGATATTACTGTTTGTGCATTTACAATATTCATTGATTTTTGCCATTGAAAAACGTCCAGAAATGTTTGAAGCTACTGACTGAATGAAAGGAGCTGGCATCTCACTCTCTTTGAATCTTCTTTATCATGCTAGGATTAGCAGGAAAAAGCAAAAAATTTCAGAATTGCACCTTGCAATGTGGAGATATTACTGTTTGTGCATTTACAATATTCATTGATTTTTGCCATTGAAAAACATCGTGTTATTCATATACCAGAAATGTTTGAAGCTACTGACTGAATGAAAGGAGCTGGCATCTCACTCTCTTTGAATCTTCTTTATCATGCTAGGATTAGCAGGAAAAAGCAAAAAATTTCAGAATTGCACCTTGCAATGTGGAGATATTACTGTTTGTGCATTTACAATATTCATTGATTTTTGCCATTGAAAAACGTCCAGAAATGTTTGAAGCTACTGACTGAATGAAAGGAGCTGGCATCTCACTCTCTTTGAGTCTTCTTTATCATGCTAGGATTAGCAGGAAAAAGCAAAAAATTTCAGAATTGCACCTTGCAATGTGGAGATATTACTGTTTGTGCATTTACAATATTCATTGATTTTTGTCATTGAAAAACATCATGTTATTCATATACCAGAAATGTTTGAAGCTACTGACTGAATGAAAGGAGCTGGCATCTCACTCTCTTTGAATCTTCTTTATCATGCTAGGATTAGCAGGAAAAAGCAAAAAAATTCAGAATTGCACCTTGCAATGTGGAGATATTACTGTTTGTGCATTTACAATATTCATTGATTTTTGCCATTGAAAAACGTCCAGAAATGTTTGAAGCTACTGACTGAATGAAAGGAGCTGGCATCTCACTCTCTTTGAATCTTCTTTATCATGCTAGGATTAGCAGGAAAAAGCAAAAATTTTCAGAATTGCACCTTGCAATGTGGAGATATTACTGTTTGTGCATTTACAATATTCATTGATTTTTGCCATTGAAAAACGTCCAGAAATGTTTGAAGCTACTGACTGAATGAAAGGAGCTGGCATCTCACTCTCTTTGAATCTTCTTTATCATGCTAGGATTAGCAGGAAAAAGCAAAAAATTTCAGAATTGCACCTTGCAATGTGGAGATATTACTGTTTGTGCATTTACAATATTCATTGATTTTTGCCATTGAAAAACGTCCAGAAATGTTTGAAGCTACTGACTGAATGAAAGGAGCTGGCATCTCACTCTCTTTGAATCTTCTTTATCATGCTAGGATTAGCAGGAAAAAGCAAAAAATTTCAGAATTGCACCTTGCAATGTGGAGATATTACTGTTTGTGCATTTACAATATTCATTGATTTTTTCCATTGAAAAACGTCCAGAAATGTTTGAAGCTACTGACTGAATGAAAGGAGCTGGCATCTCACTCTCTTTGAATCTTCTTTATCATGCTAGGATTAGCAGGAAAAAGCAAAAAATTTCAGAATTGCACCTTGCAATGTGGAGATATTACTGTTTGTGCATTTACAATATTCATTGATTTTTGCCATTGAAAAACATCATGTTATTCATATACCAGAAATGTTTGAAGCTACTGACTGAATGAAAGGAGCTGGCATCTCACTCTCTTTGAATCTTCTTTATCATGCTAGGATTAGCAGGAAAAAGCAAAAAATTTCAGAATTGCACCTTGCAATGTGGAGATATTACTGTTTGTGCATTTACAATATTCATTGATTTTTGCCATTGAAAAACGTCCAGAAATGTTTGAAGCTACTGACTGAATGAAAGGAGCTGGCATCTCACTCTCTTTGAATCTTCTTTATCATGCTAGGATTAGCAGGAAAAAGCAAAAAATTTCAGAATTGCACCTTGCAATGTGGAGATATTACTGTTTGTGCATTTACAATATTCATTGATTTTTGCCATTGAAAAACGTCCAGAAATGTTTGAAGCTACTGACTGAATGAAAGGAGCTGGCATCTCACTCTCTTTGAATCTTCTTTATCATGCTAGGATTAGCAGGAAAAAGCAAAAAATTTCAGAATTGCACCTTGCAATGTGGAGATATTACTGTTTGTGCATTTACAATATTCATTGATTTTTGCCATTGAAAAACGTCCAGAAATGTTTGAAGCTACTGACTGAATGAAAGGAGCTGGCATCTCACTCTCTTTGAATCTTCTTTATCATGCTAGGATTAGCAGGAAAAAGCAAAAATTTTCAGAATTGCACCTTGCAATGTGGAGACATTACTGTTTGTGCATTTACAATATTCATTGATTTTTGCCATTGAAAAACGTCCAGAAATGTTTGAAGCTACTGACTGAATGAAAGGAGCTGGCATCTCACTCTCTTTGAATCTTCTTTATCATGCTAGGATTAGCAGGAAAAAGCAAAAATTTTCAGAATTGCACCTTGCAATGTGGAGATATTACTGTTTGTGCATTTACAATATTCATTGATTTTTGCCATTGAAAAACGTCCAGAAATGTTTGAAGCTACTGACTGAATGAAAGGAGCTGGCATCTCACTCTCTTTGAATCTTCTTTATCATGCTAGGATTAGCAGGAAAAAGCAAAAATTTTCAGAATTGCACCTTGCAATGTGGAGACATTACTGTTTGAGCATTTACAATATTCATTGATTTTTGCCATTGAAAAACGTCCAGAAATGTTTGAAGCTACTGACTGAATGAAAGGAGCTGGCATCTCACTCTCTTTGAATCTTCTTTATCATGCTAGGATTAGCAGGAAAAAGCAAAAATTTTCAGAATTGCACCTTGCAATGTGGAGATATTACTGTTTGTGCATTTACAATATTCATTGATTTTTGCCATTGAAAAACGTCCAGAAATGTTTGAAGCTACTGACTGAATGAAAGGAGCTGGCATCTCACTCTCTTTGAATCTTCTTTATCATGCTAGGATTAGCAGGAAAAAGCAAAAAATTTCAGAATTGCACCTTGCAATGTGGAGATATTACTGTTTGTGCATTTACAATATTCATTGATTTTTGCCATTGAAAAACGTCCAGAAATGTTTGAAGCTACTGACTGAATGAAAGGAGCTGGCATCTCACTCTCTTTGAATCTTCTTTATCATGCTAGGATTAGCAGGAAAAAGCAAAAAATTTCAGAATTGCACCTTGCAATGTGGAGATATTACTGTTTGTGCATTTACAATATTCATTGATTTTTGCCATTGAAAAACGTCCAGAAATGTTTGAAGCTACTGACTGAATGAAAGGAGCTGGCATCTCACTCTCTTTGATTCTTCTTTATCATGCTAGGATTAGCAGGAAAAAGCAAAAAATTTCAGAATTGCACCTTGCAATGTGGAGATATTACTGTTTGTGCATTTACAATATTCATTGATTTTTGCCATTGAAAAACATCATGTTATTCATATACCAGAAATGTTTGAAGCTACTGACTGAATGAAAGGAGCTGGCATCTCACTCTCTTTGAATCTTCTTTATCATGCTAGGATTAGCAGGAAAAAGCAAAAAATTTCAGAATTGCACCTTGCAATGTGGAGATATTACTGTTTGTGCATTTACAATATTCATTGATTTTTGCCATTGAAAAACGTCCAGAAATGTTTGAAGCTACTGACTGAATGAAAGGAGCTGGCATCTCACTCTCTTTGAATCTTCTTTATCATGCTAGGATTAGCAGGAAAAAGCAAAAAATTTCAGAATTGCACCTTGCAATGTGGAGATATTACTGTTTGTGCATTTACAATATTCATTGATTTTTGTCATTGAAAAACATCATGTTATTCATATACCAGAAATGTTTGAAGCTACTGACTGAATGAAAGGAGCTGGCATCTCACTCTCTTTGAATCTTCTTTATCATGCTAGGATTAGCAGGAAAAAGGAAAAAATTTCAGAATTGCACCTTGCAATGTGGAGATATTACTGTTTGTGCATTTACAATATTCATTGATTTTTGCCATTGATAAACATCATGTTATTCATATACCAGAAATGTTTGAAGCTACTGACTGAATGAAAGGAGCTGGCATCTCACTCTCTTTGAATCTTCTTTATCATGCTAGGATTAGCAGGAAAAAGCAAAAAATTTCAGAATTGCACCTTGCAATGTGGAGATATTACTGTTTGTGCATTTACAATATTCATTGATTTTTGCCATTGAAAAACGTCCAGAAATGTTTGAAGCTACTGACTGAATGAAAGGAGCTGGCATCTCACTCTCTTTGAATCTTCTTTATCATGCTAGGATTAGCAGGAAAAAGCAAAAAATTTCAGAATTGCACCTTGCAATGTGGAGATATTACTGTTTGTGCATTTACAATATTCATTGATTTTTGCCATTGAAAAACGTCCAGAAATGTTTGAAGCTACTGACTGAATGAAAGGAGCTGGCATCTCACTCTCTTTGAATCTTCTTTATCATGCTAGGATTAGCAGGAAAAAGCAAAAAATTTCAGAATTGCACCTTGCAATGTGGAGATATTACTGTTTGTGCATTTACAATATTCATTGATTTTTGCCATTGAAAAATGTCCAGAAATGTTTGAAGCTACTGACTGAATGAAAGGAGCTGGCATCTCACTCTCTTTGAATCTTCTTTATCATGCTAGGATTAGCAGGAAAAAGCAAAAAATTTCAGAATTGCACCTTGCAATGTGGAGATATTACTGTTTGTGCATTTACAATATTCATTGATTTTTGCCATTGAAAAACATCATGTTATTCATATACCAGAAATGTTTGAAGCTACTGACTGAATGAAAGGAGCTGGCATCTCACTCTCTTTGAATCTTCTTTATCATGCTAGGATTAGCAGGAAAAAGCAAAAAATTTCAGAATTGCACCTTGCAATGTGGAGATATTACTGTTTGTGCATTTACAATATTCATTGATTTTTGCCATTGAAAAACGTCCAGAAATGTTTGAAGCTACTGACTGAATGAAAGGAGCTGGCATCTCACTCTCTTTGAATCTTCTTTATCATGCTAGGATTAGCAGGAAAAAGCAAAAAATTTCAGAATTGCACCTTGCAATGTGGAGATATTACTGTTTGTGCATTTACAATATTCATTGATTTTTGTCATTGAAAAACATCATGTTATTCATATACCAGAAATGTTTGAAGCTACTGACTGAATGAAAGGAGCTGGCATCTCACTCTCTTTGAATCTTCTTTATCATGCTAGGATTAGCAGGAAAAAGCAAAAAAATTCAGAATTGCACCTTGCAATGTGGAGATATTACTGTTTGTGCATTTACAATATTCATTGATTTTTGCCATTGAAAAACGTCCAGAAATGTTTGAAGCTACTGACTGAATGAAAGGAGCTGGCATCTCACTCTCTTTGAATCTTCTTTATCATGCTAGGATTAGCAGGAAAAAGCAAAAAATTTCAGAATTGCACCTTGCAATGTGGAGATATTACTGTTTGTGCATTTACAATATTCATTGATTTTTGCCATTGAAAAACGTCCAGAAATGTTTGAAGCTACTGACTGAATGAAAGGAGCTGGCATCTCACTCTCTTTGAATCTTCTTTATCATGCTAGGATTAGCAGGAAAAAGCAAAAAATTTCAGAATTGCACATTGCAATGTGGAGATATTACTGTTTGTGCATTTACAATATTCATTGATTTTTGCCATTGAAAAACATCATGTTATTCATATACCAGAAATGTTTGAAGCTACTGACTGAATGAAATGAGCTGGCATCTCACTCTCTTTGAATCTTCTTTATCATGCTAGGATTAGCAGGAAAAAGCAAAAAATTTCAGAATTGCACCTTGCAATGTGGAGATATTACTGTTTGTGCATTTACAATATTCATTGATTTTTGCCATTGAAAAACGTCCAGAAATGTTTGAAGCTACTGACTGAATGAAAGGAGCTGGCATCTCACTCTCTTTGAATCTTCTTCTAGGATTAGCAGGAAAAAGCAAAAAATTTCAGAATTGCACCTTGCAATGTGGAGATATTACTGTTTGTGCATTTACAATATTCATTGATTTTTGCCATTGAAAAACATCATGTTATTCATATACCAGAAATGTTTGAAGCTACTGACTGAATGAAAGGAGCTGGCATCTCACTCTCTTTGAATCTTCTTTATCATGCTAGGATTAGCAGGAAAAAGGAAAAAATTTCAGAATTGCACCTTGCAATGTGGAGATATTACTGTTTGTGCATTTACAATATTCATTGATTTTTGCCATTGAAAAACATCATGTTATTCATATTCCAGAAATGTTTGAAGCTACTGACTGAATGAAAGGAGCTGGCATCTCACTCTCTTTGAATCTTCTTTATCATGCTAGGATTAGCAGGAAAAAGCAAAAAAATTCAGAATTGCACCTTGCAATGTGGAGATATTACTGTTTGTGCATTTACAATATTCATTGATTTTTGCCATTGAAAAACGTCCAGAAATGTTTGAAGCTACTGACTGAATGAAAGGAGCTGGCATCTCACTCTCTTTGAATCTTCTTTATCATGCTAGGATTAGCAGGAAAAAGCAAAAAATTTCAGAATTGCACCTTGCAATGTGGAGATATTACTGTTTGTGCATTTACAATATTCATTGATTTTTGCCATTGAAAAACGTCCAGAAATGTTTGAAGCTACTGACTGAATGAAAAGAGCTGGCATCTCACTCTCTTTGAATCTTCTTTATCATGCTAGGATTAGCAGGAAAAAGCAAAAAATTTCAGAATTGCACATTGCAATGTGGAGATATTACTGTTTGTGCATTTACAATATTCATTGATTTTTGCCATTGAAAAACATCATGTTATTCATATACCAGAAATGTTTGAAGCTACTGACTGAATGAAATGAGCTGGCATCTCACTCTCTTTGAATCTTCTTTATCATGCTAGGATTAGCAGGAAAAAGCAAAAAATTTCAGAATTGCACCTTGCAATGTGGAGATATTACTGTTTGTGCATTTACAATATTCATTGATTTTTGCCATTGAAAAACATCATGTTATTCATATACCAGAAATGTTTGAAGCTACTGACTGAATGAAAGGAGCTGGCATCTCACTCTCTTTGAATCTTCTTTATCATGCTAGGATTAGCAGGAAAAAGCAAAAAATTTCAGAATTGCACCTTGCAATGTTGAGATATTACTGTTTGTGCAGTTACAATATTCATTGATTTTTGCCATTGAAGAACGTCCAGAAATGTTTGAAGCTACTGACTGAATGAAAGGAGCTGGCATCTCACTCTCTTTGAATCTTCTTTATCATGCTAGGATTAGCAGGAAAAAGCAAAAAATTTCAGAATTGCACCTTGCAATGTGGAGATATTACTGTTTGTGCATTTACAATATTCATTGATTTTTGCCATTGAAAAACATCATGTTATTCATATACCAGAAATGTTTGAAGCTACTGACTGAATGAAAGGAGCTGGCATCTCACTCTCTTTGAATCTTCTTTATCATGCTAGGATTAGCAGGAAAAAGCAAAAAATTTCAGAATTGCACCTTGCAATGTGGAGATATTACTGTTTGTGCATTTACAATATTCATTGATTTTTGCCATTGAAAAACGTTCAGAAATGTTTGAAGCTACTGACTGAATGAAAGGAGCTGGCATCTCACTCTCTTTGAATCTTCTTCTAGGATTAGCAGGAAAAAGCAAAAAATTTCAGAATTGCACCTTGCAATGTGGAGATATTACTGTTTGTGCATTTACAATATTCATTGATTTTTGCCATTGAAAAACATCATGTTATTCATATACCAGAAATGTTTGAAGCTACTGACTGAATGAAAGGAGCTGGCATCTCACTCTCTTTGAATCTTCTTTATCATGCTAGAATTAGCAGGAAAAAGGAAAAAATTTCAGAATTGCACCTTGCAATGTGGAGATATTACTGTTTGTGCATTTACAATATTCATTGATTTTTGCCATTGAAAAACATCATGTTATTCATATTCCAGAAATGTTTGAAGCTACTGACTGAATGAAAGGAGCTGGCATCTCACTCTCTTTGAATCTTCTTTATCATGCTAGGATTAGCAGGAAAAAGCAAAAAATTTCAGAATTGCACCTTGCAATGTGGAGATATTACTGTTTGTGCATTTACAATATTCATTGATTTTTGCCATTAAAAAACGTCCAGAAATGTTTGAAGCTACTGACTGAATGAAAGGATCTGGCATCTCACTCTCTTTGAATCTTCTTTATCATGCTAGGATTAGCAGGAAAAAGCAAAAAATTTCAGAATTGCACCTTGCAATGTGGAGATATTACTGTTTGTGCATTTACAATATTCATTGATTTTTGCCATTGAAAAACGTCCAGAAATGTTTGAAGCTACTGACTGAATGAAAGGAGCTGGCATCTCACTCTCTTTGAATCTTCTTTATCATGCTAGGATTAGCAGGAAAAAGCAAAAAATTTCAGAATTGCACCTTGCAATGTGGAGATATTACTGTTTGTGCATTTACAATATTCATTGATTTTTGCCATTGAAAAACATCATGTTATTCATATACCAGAAATGTTTGAAGCTACTGACTGAATGAAAGGAGCTGGCATCTCACTCTCTTTGAATCTTCTTTATCATGCTAGGATTAGCAGGAAAAAGCAAAAAATTTCAGAATTGCACCTTGCAATGTGGAGATATTACTGTTTGTGCATTTACAATATTCATTGATTTTTGCCATTGAAAAACGTCCAGAAATGTTTGAAGCTACTGACTGAATGAAAGGAGCTGGCATCTCACTCTCTTTGAATCTTCTTCTAGGATTAGCAGGAAAAAGCAAAAAATTTCAGAATTGCACCTTGCAATGTGGAGATATTACTGTTTGTGCATCTACAATATTCATTGATTTTTGCCATTGAAAAACATCATGTTATTCATATACCAGAAATGTTTGAAGCTACTGACTGAATGAAAGGAGCTGGCATCTCACTCTCTTTGAATCTTCTTTATCATGCTAGGATTAGCAGGAAAAAGGAAAAAATTTCAGAATTGCACCTTGCAATGTGGAGATATTACTGTTTGTGCATTTACAATATTCATTGATTTTTGCCATTGAAAAACATCATGTTATTCATATTCCAGAAATGTTTGAAGCTACTGACTGAATGAAAGGAGCTGGCATCTCACTCTCTTTGAATCTTCTTTATCATGCTAGGATTAGCAGGAAAAAGCAAAAAATTTCAGAATTGCACCATGCAATGTGGAGATATTACTGTTTGTGCATTTACAATATTCATTGATTTTTGCCATTGAAAAACGTCCAGAAATGTTTGAAGCTACTGACTGAATGAAAAGATCTGGCATCTCACTCTCTTTGAATCTTCTTTATCATGCTAGGATTAGCAGGAAAAAGCAAAAAATTTCAGAATTGCACCTTGCAATGTGGAGATATTACTGTTTGTGCATTTACAATATTCATTGATTTTTGCCATTGAAAAACGTCCAGAAATGTTTGAAGCTACTGACTGAATGAAAGGAGCTGGCATCTCACTCTCTTTGAATCTTCTTTATCATTCTAGGATTAGCAGGAAAAAGCAAAAAATTTCAGAATTGCACCTTGCAATGTGGAGATATTACTGTTTGTGCATTTACAATATTCATTGATTTTTGCCATTGAAAAACGTCCAGAAATGTTTGAAGCTACTGACTGAATGAAAGGAGCTGGCATCTCACTCTCTTTGAATCTTCTTTATCATTCTAGGATTAGCAGGAAAAAGCAAAAAATTTCAGAATTGCACCTTGCAATGTGGAGATATTACTGTTTGTGCATTTACAATATTCATTGATTTTTGCCATTGAAAAACATCATGTTATTCATATACCAGAAATGTTTGAAGCTACTGACTGAATGAAAGGAGCTGGCATCTCACTCTCTTTGAATCTTCTTTATCATGCTAGGATTAGCAGGAAAAAGCAAAAAATTTCAGAATTGCACCTTGCAATGTGGAGATATTACTGTTTGTGCATTTACAATATTCATTGATTTTTGCCATTGAAAAACATCATGTTATTCATATACCAGAAATGTTTGAAGCTACTGACTGAATGAAAGGAGCTGGCATCTCACTCTCTTTGAATCTTCTTTATCATGCTAGGATTAGCAGGAAAAAGCAAAAAATTTCAGAATTGCACCTTGCAATGTGGAGATATTACTGTTTGTGCATTTACAATATTCATTGATTTTTGCCATTGAAAAACGTCCAGAAATGTTTGAAGCTACTGACTGAATGAAAGGAGCTGGCATCTCACTCTCTTTGAATCTTCTTTATCATGCTAGGATTAGCAGGAAAAAGCAAAAAATTTCAGAATTGCACCTTGCAATGTGGAGATATTACTGTTTGTGCATTTACAATATTCATTGATTTTTGCCATTGAAAAACATCATGTTATTCATATACCAGAAATGTTTGAAGCTACTGACTGAATGAAAGGAGCTGGCATCTCACTCTCTTTGAATCTTCTTTATCATGCTAGGATTAGCAGGAAAAAGCAAAAAATTTCAGAATTGCACCTTGCAATGTGGAGATATTACTGTTTGTGCATTTACAATATTCATTGATTTTTGCCATTGAAAAACGTCCAGAAATGTTTGAAGCTACTGACTGAATGAAAGGAGCTGGCATCTCACTCTCTTTGAATCTTCTTTATCATGCTAGGATTAGCAGGAAAAAGCAAAAAATTTCAGAATTGCACCATGCAATGTGGAGATATTACTGTTTGTGCATTTACAATATTCATTGATTTTTGCCATTGAAAAACGTCCAGAAATGTTTGAAGCTACTGACTGAATGAAAGGAGCTGGCATCTCATTCTTTTTGAATCTTCTTTATCATGCTAGGATTAGCAGGAAAAAGCAAAAAATTTCAGAATTGCACCTTGCAATGTGGAGATATTACTGTTTGTGCATTTACAATATTCATTGATTTTTGCCATTGAAAAACATGTTATTCATATACCAGAAATGTTTGAAGCTACTGACTGAATGAAAGGAGCTGGCATCTCACTCTCTTTGAATCTTCTTTATCATGCTAGGATTAGCAGGAAAAAGCAAAAAATTTCAGAATTGCACCTTGCAATGTGGAGATATTACTGTTTGTGCATTTACAATATTCATTGATTTTTGCCATTGAAAAACATCATGTTATTCATATACCAGAAATGTTTGAAGCTACTGACTGAATGAAAGGAGCTGGCATCTCACTCTCTTTGTTTTACCGTATTTTTTTATTTTTCATTAACAACATATTGACAAAGTAATTGACAGTAGCATAATTCTAGATACAAGGGGAAAATCAGGGATGACTGGAATGCGGGAAAAGGGGAAAAAACCGAAGGGAGGGGAGGGAAAAGGGGAGACAAACGGGGTTAGGAAAACAGGGGGTAGAAGAGATTGATTCGTCAAATAATACTATAATCATTAAAAGGAATGATAAAGCAATCTAACAAACACAAACAATTTCAACGCACATTGTCATGTTAACAATAAAACAACACAGTGAATGAACAGTCTGTAAGACATATTAAGAACTACCAGTATTATAGGCGGGACGGGGGAATTTATTTGACCAGATATCCCATTTCTTAGAAAATTTGAAAAGGTTATCGTTGATAGAGGCAAATCTGAATTCGTATATTCTATGTTGGTTCATCCTATCTACTAACTCCTCCAAAGTAGGGACAAACGATTTTCTCCAATGAAAAGATAAAGCATTTTTGCAAACCGAAAATATATGGATCATGATAGCTCTCTCATAAGACTTATATGGTTCCAATTCCAATGATAGTAGAGCTATTTGAGGGGTCAAAATTAAAGGTCTGCCCAGAAGGTCGTTAATCAGAGAAGAAATCTGAGCCCACAGATTACGAATCTTAGGGCAGCTCCAAAAGATATGCAACAGATCTCCTTTAATGCCACAATCCCTCCAACAAAGGGGAGAATTACTGGACTTTATGTGATGGAGCCTGATTGGAGTATAATACCACCTTGTCAAAATCTTAAAGTAGGCCTCTTGTAGAGGCATGGAAATATTGGAGGCTTGAGTAAAAAGTACAGCATTCTCCCATTGGTCGAGAGGGAAGTTGAGTTTCAGGTCTTTTTCCCATCGTGACATGTAGATATTTTTTTTGAAGGATAGGTCATTGTTGAAGCTGCTGTAGATGTATCTCAAGCTCCAAAAAATTTTGTGGGATGGATTACACAGCAGGTTCGCCGAGGTTTTGGAAACAAGGAGTTTACCAGCCAGAAATTCTAGAATAATACTTTTAAGGTGGGAGTATAAGAAAAAATCAGAGGAAGGGAGACTAAATTTTTTTTTGAGGGTTTGGAAAGGAGAAAAGGTAGAAACCTCGTAAAGGTCTCCAATTTTCCTTAACCCTCTACTATTCCAGTGATCCGGAATGCAGGAGTTATGCATGGCAGCAACAAAACTAATTGGAAAGTTTTTAACAAGAGAGAGTTTGTCTACATTGGAATCTCTAAAAGGAATCCCTCTCTTTCTCCTAGCAATTTTCTTCCAAGCTTCAATGGTCGCTTGAAAGATAGGGTGAGAAGGATCATGAGTGCACTTTTTAAAGAGATGTTTAAACAACAAATCGCGGGGAGGGGAGTCACCGTTCAGGAAGGTCTCCAAAGTTAACCAGGCCGGGGAATTTGTAGAGTTAAACCAATTTCTACTCTGCTTGATGAGGTTAGCACAATAATAGGCAGATATGTTAGGGAGACTCAGGCCTCCATTGCTTTTGTTTTTATATAAGATCTCAGCAGATATCCTCGCACGTTTTTTGTCCCAGATGTAGGAGTTGATCTGGTTCTGAATTTTTTGGATAAAACAATGGGGAATATTTAAAGGCAGATTACGAAAAAAATATAGGATTTTGGGAAGGACAAACATTTTAACGGATAGGACTCTACCCCACCATGACAAATCCTTTTTCAGGAGATCCATCAAATCTCCTCGGACGACGTCATTAATTAGATCTAAATTGGCAGAGACTGTTGAATCGATAGATTTACCAATTACAATCCCCAAATAGGTCAGATTGTTCTTGGCTGAACCAAAGGAAAATTTTGATTGTAAAGCTTCTCTCGTTTGATGGTCCAGATTGATGTTTAAAAGTTTCGATTTTTTTCTATTGATCTTAAAGTAAGAAATCCGGGAGAATGAATCCAGAACTTCCAAGACCTTAGTGACCGAGTTTATTGGATCCATCAAGGAAAGCATGACGTCATCCGCGAAGAGACTAATTTTGAATTCCCGGGAAGGGGCAGAGACCCCCTTAATGTCAGTGCTTTCTCTAATCTTCTGTGCCAAAGGCTCCATAGCCAAAACGAAAAGTAGGGGGGAAAGAGGGCATCCCTGTCTAGTCCCGTTTGTAATAGGGATAGGGTGGGAAAGATAATTGTTGACATAAATTTTAGCTTGGGGATTAGAATAGAGGGCCATAATTGAAGAAAGAAAGTTATTATTAAAACCAAATTTAATAAGGGTATGTTTTAGATATAGCCAATTTAGTCTATCGAATGCTTTTTCAGCATCTAATGCGAGCAAGGAGGTTGGGACTCTAGCTGTATTAATCAATCTCAAAATATTCAAAAGTCTTCTAGTGCCATCAGTAGCTTGTCTCCCACCAACGAAGCCAATTTGGTCATCGTTGATGAGATTTGGGAGGATAGTTGAAAGACGATTGGCCAGAATTTTCGAATAAATTTTTATATCGGTGTTGATTAATGAGATAGGTCTATAATTCTTGACATTATCTCTCTCATCTTTTGACTTGGGAATCAAAGTAATAGTGGCCTCCAACATTTCTTGGGGGAAGGAGCAACTTGAAGATGCGAAATTAAAAATTTTAGTAAGGGGAGGAGAAAGAAGTTCACAAAAGGTCTTATAGTATTCATTAATGAACCCATCTGGACCCGGGGCCTTGAAAGATTTAAGTTGCTTAATCGTGTTCATGGTTTCAAGGGTAGTAAAAGGTTCATTCAATAACTCAAGATCCAGAGGGCTCAGTTTGGGTAATTTAATTGAAGAAAGAAAATTATTAATTGCATCTGAGTGAGGTTGAGAGATTAAGGGATCGGATTTAATATTATAGAGCTTCTCATAAAATTCTGCGAACTGATTAGCTATATCTTTCGGATGATAAAGCAATGATCCGTTAACGTTTTTTATTTTATCAATTCTATTGGTCGCTCTTTTTTGTTTAACTAATCGGGCCATAAAGCGGGTAGGTTTGTTAAGGGCGGCATAATGATTAAACTTTGATTTTTGAATGATCGAGTCATAGGAAGAAAAGATTTCAGATTTTAGGTCAATCCTTAAATTTAATAGCTCTTTTTGAATTGTTGGGGAAGGGGAAGGGAGGTTAATCTGCACTAATTCTTTTTCTTTGATTAGTTTTTGAAGGGAATTTATTTTAACTCTTTTTTCTTTTTTTTCCGAAGAGGATATCTGCATTAGGACACCACGAAGCACTGCTTTGTGAGCACACCAACTAGAGAAGGGGTTAGACAGATCCGGGGTGTCATTTTCTTTAAAATAATTGGAAATAGCATTTTCAATAGTTTTTTTATTCTTGGGATTATGAATAAGGGAAGATTTGCACTTCCAGAGAAATCCATTTCTTAAAAGAGGGCCAATGTGAAGTTCACACGTTATAGGGGCATGGTCCGATAGAGACCTGAGTCCTATGGAGATATTTGAGAATTTAGGTAAAGAGAAGACGTCGGTTAATATTAGGTCAATTCTGGAGGCCGTTTGATGTGCATCTGAAAAGTGAGAGAACTCTTTGGAAGTAGTATTAAAACATCTGAATATGTCAAAAAGTTCATTTCTATGAAGCCAATTGTTTAGTGTAGCATATAGGTGACGACTGGGTGAAGAAGAGTCAATTAACCCATCCGGGACCATATTAAAATCCCCCAAAAGGATCAATTCACCTCTCCTAACCTCCTCCACTTTCCTTAAAACTTTATTCAAAAAGGAAATTTGCTTCTTATTTGGGGCATATACGTTTGCAATTGTACACTCATGATTGTTCAATTTACAGATCAGTATGTGATATCTGCCATTAACATCACTACGTTGGTCTAATAGTTCAAATGGAACCGAATTTTTAATCACTGTTGCTACACCAGCTTTTTTCCGTTCGCTGATGGATTCAAAAATATGGGGGTATTCTTTATGAGAAAACTTAGGATGTTTCCCCTCAGCGAACCTGGTCTCTTGTAGACACGCCACATCCGCTCCAAGATGAACCAATTCCTTCCAAAGGGAGAATCTTTTGCTGGGGCTATTCAGACCTCTTACATTGTATGAGACAACCTTGATAGGCATAGACCAGGGAAACAGTCAAAATGTATCAAAAGAAAAGAAAAAGGGAGAAATCAGTTGATCCTGCAGACCACCCCAAGCGGTAAAAACCACCGACAATCAAAACTGGGAAATGGTATTTTAATAAGTTGAAAATGTGTTACAGACCACAATTCAAAGGAAAAAATTGCCAAACAAACAGCAACAGTGACAATCACTAAGTATTCAAGAAACCAGGAAAAAGGAAATAGAAAATGAATCAAAAACTTCCTGAGGGAACCTTTACCTGAAAGGTTCTCCCTCGGTTTTGGGGGAAAAAAAAAGTGTGTGGACACTACCTGAGGGCATAATATAAAGAAGATTAATATGGATCCCGAAACTCCAGAGCCAACCAGGACTCAAAAAAAAAAAAAAAAAACAGAAGACAAAATTAACATTTTGAGACTTAACTAAGTCAGATAATGACTGCTACACTATAGATTTTCACAATTAGGCTAAATAATAAGTTACCCACATATTATGTGATATAAGGAATAAAATTCTAGTGAGGTTCTAATAAAAATTTTCCCTCATCTCAGCGGTTGGGAGCTTTCGAGTCTTTCAGGGGAATGTCTTTTATAAATTCAAAGAATTTAGGGCCCTCGTCTGGAACTGAAAGAGTAAAAGTTTTCCCCTTAAAAAAAATCAGCAGTTTCACCGGGTAACCCCACCTATACGGAATACCCATATCTCTCAACCTGTCCGTGGTCAATTTGTAGGCCCTTCTCGCATCCATAGTCTCCCTAGAAAAGTCTGAGAAGATTTTAAGGTGCGAGAAAGGTTCAGTAAATTTCTTTTCTTCTCTAATAAAACTTAAAACTCTCTCCTTAGTGGAGAAAAAATGCAATCTTATTATTGTGTCTCTAGGTAAATCAGGGGAAATAGACTGTGGGCGAAATAGACGATGTGCCCTGTCTATAATAAGATCCTGTTCAGATAAAGAAGGGATGGATTTGTGAAGTAAGTCTTTAACATAAGAGAGAAGGTCAGTGGGGGGGACACTTTCAGAGATGCCCCTAATTTTCAGGTTATTTCTTCTGCTTCTGTCTTCTATGTCAGCCACTTTTAATCTAAGTCTATGAAGCTCAGATTTAATCTCAAGATTTTCTGAGGAAACCTTATCTATCTTTCCTTCCACCGTATTAAGTCTCTTGGTGTTTTCCTCCAATTTAACACCAAAGGCGCTTAAAGTAGACTTCATGGAATCAACCTGTCTATCAAATCCCAATTTCATGTTGCTATCAATCCTTTTGGTCAGGTTGTCCAAAAATGAGGAAAGGTCAAAATTTTCTGGATTTTGAGAAGTGGGCAATTTTAACGGGACACTGATCATAGAATCAGGAGATAAAGGAGATGGATCTTTTTTTGAACGTCTCCTTTCTGGGCTTGGGTTAGGGGAAGTGTCCGAGAAATCATCCTCAGAACTAGCTGCAAGGGGGGAAAATTTATTGCCCCAGTCACCAGGATCTCTTCTTTTTGAGGAGACGGACAAATCCATATCCTCCTCTCTCTTATCTCTGGTTGTTGTAGCAGAGGCAGATTTAGAAATAGAAACCCTTTGTTGTTTTGGGGAATTTACAGTTTTAGAAGAATCTTTGGTGGGGGTACACATTTTAGAAGTTGGATTATCTTCAGGGTTTCTATGGGGTGATCTGGACTTGAGTGGGCTAATAGTATTAACAGAATCTTCTGAGGGGTTAGAAAAGGAAAAACGCTGGGAGGTCTTCCCTCTTACCGCATTAGTCTTAAGGGGAATCTCTAGAGATTTTTGTGAATTTTTTTTGTTTGTTGCCATTATAGACATCAACTCTGTAAAGTATATATGCAAGTGTATACACTGTTATATCCAAATGTTACTTTAAAGTGAAACCAGTGGAGTAGCTGACCGAAAATATCAGAGGTCCGCAATCAAATAATGCTGAATAATAAATTTAGTAGACCGTCAAATATATCCTAGAATACACCAAAGGGGTATCGATAGTCAACAATTGGAACTAATGGCTAGAATAAGTTTACAGTGCCTAAGATAATTTCAACAGAAAGTTGGTGTATACACAAAGAGTATATAACCTGAGAAATAGAAAATTGCAGAAATATAACCTTCTTCTCAGTATATTAAATATCAAACAGATATAATACAAGTCTAGAGGGTATATAACTATCCAGCCAATGCGACAGCAAACAAGACCCTTCAACCCTGTATAATTCACAATCAGCCGATTTAGAGAAAAAAGAGAGACAAGAAAACAAAATATATATATATCATATAAGTAAATATGCGTTATATATATGCATATACATATATGTCCATTGGCTCCTGCCTATTCCTCGCGGACCTTTAAAATAAATCAAAAGCAATAGGTAATAACAAGGCAGCAGTAGCTTAAGTTCGCAACCTCTGCAGAGGGAGGAAAGGAGACTATGCGATTATTTAGCTCAATAACAGGGCCTACAATTTTCTTACAGGCACAGAGGCTATGAAGGCAGTCAATTAGAGGAGGTCCGACTTACTATTGAAGAAATCTGTTAATATCCTGTCTCCTCCAAAATCCTGAGGTCCATGACACTTCCAGATGGTGTTGATCTAATATGCCTTCCCAGCAAGAGAAGAGAAAAAATAAAAATAAAAGGAAACACAGGTATCCAGGACACCAGTATTTCTTAGCTGAATCGCTCCTAAAATCACGGGGGGGCCTCGGATGCAGACCGGCTTCAATCTCCTCTTCTCTTCAGGTAGGGTAGATGAGGGAAACAGGCTTGACCCGCAGATACCGCCGCTTCCCAGCAGCAGGACGCCACTTCACCTTCCTGTGTCCCGGGTACCGGTAATCCTCCGGTAAGTTACTCCTCAGGTCCCAGGGGGGTCACAGATCCAGACCAGATTCAACCTCCACTTCTAACCCGTAGGACCGGTAGCAGACGTAAGATTGCCACGGAGGAATCACCGCTGCTATGCAGCAAGTCGCGCGTCACCCTCTATTCCTGCCGGCTTCCAGGTACAGCGGAGTCCACGGCGTACCTCAGCAACGATAAACAGCAGCGTCGCTTCAGAGAGAAGGCCGTCCCCTGGGTACAGATGGAGGAGGGAGACCCATATGTGGGCGGTACCTAGGTAAGTGTAACTATCAGCAGGGAATCCCACAAGTTCCGTCGGTTGAAGGACTGCCTCTTTGTTCCCAGGTCTGCAGAGAAGAGCAGGCCCGCTCCGCAGACTCCGCTACATCAAAGCAGCCTCGCCGCGCGATTGGAATCAATAAGCAAGGCAGCAGGAAAAGAGCCGCCTATAATGGAGTGTCGGTACCGGAGCCAAGCTGTGCCTCACCGCCGCTTCCAGGTAGGACTCACTGGGATTCAGGGGGGCCCAGTACAAGATGTTCTGCAGTCTGGGGGAGAGGGAACAGATGTCTCCACCTGGGCACACCGCTCCGTAAGGCTGCAGGGCCACTTCTCAATTTTAAGACCTCCGCAAGTTTAAGCCTTCACCGCAGCTCCAGGCGGGGGCTTATTAGCAGTCAGTGGGTCCGGAGTATAAAGGCTATACACCGGAATCCTGAGGCAAGGAAGGGTAAGTGGGAACTATCCACAAAGGCATATACAGGCTCACAAACCTGCAGGGCTCCGTTGCAGCTCCCAGTCCTGGGCCTCACCTCAGAGCTTCCACACTGAGTAACTCCGGTATTATTAGGTCCAGATGATTCTTTGTAGATTCAAATTGATCCCTGGGTGTAAGGGAATCCAATCATATAAATTTTTCAAACGAAAATCTTCTTTTCTTTGCTTTAAGTCGCTTTATAAGGCAAAGCCCTCAGGGAGCTCAGGATCAGGCTGCCATATCGTCCTGTGCTCAGGCCACGCCCCCCCATCTCACTCTCTTTGAATCTTCTTTATCATGCTAGGATTAGCAGGAAAAAGCAAAAAATTTCAGAATTGCACCTTGCAATGTGGAGATATTACTGTTTGTGCATTTACAATATTCATTGATTTTTGCCATTGAAAAACGTCCAGAAATGTTTGAAGCTACTGACTGAATGAAAGGAGCTGGCATCTCACTCTCTTTGAATCTTCTTTATCATGCTAGGATTAGCAGGAAAAAGCAAAAAATTTCAGAATTGCACCTTGCAATGTGGAGATATTACTGTTTGTGCATTTACAATATTCATTGATTTTTGCCATTGAAAAACATCATGTTATTCATATACCAGAAATGTTTGAAGCTACTGACTGAATGAAAGGAGCTGGCATCTCACTCTCTTTGAATCTTCTTTATCATGCTAGGATTAGCAGGAAAAAGCAAAAAAATTTCAGAATTGCACCTTGCAATGTGGAGATATTACTGTTTGTGCATTTACAATATTCATTGATTTTTGCCATTGAAAAACATCATGTTATTCATATACCAAAAATGTTTGAAGCTACTGACTGAATGAAAGGAGCTGGCATCTCACTCTCTTTGAATCTTCTTTATCATGCTAGGATTAGCAGGAAAAAGCAAAAAATTTCAGAATTGCACCTTGCAATGTGGAGATATTACTGTTTGTGCATTTACAATATTCATTGATTTTTGCCATTGAAAAACGTCCAGAAATGTTTGAAGCTACTGACTGAATGAAAGGAGCTGGCATCTCACTCTCTTTGAATCTTCTTTATCATGCTAGGATTAGCAGGAAAAAGCAAAAAATTTCAGAATTGCACCTTGCAATGTGGAGATATTACTGTTTGTGCATTTACAATATTCATTGATTTTTGCCATTGAAAAACGTCCAGAAATGTTTGAAGCTACTGACTGAATGAAAGGAGCTGGCATCTCACTCTCTTTGAATCTTCTTTATCATGCTAGGATTAGCAGGAAAAAGCAAAAAATTTCAGAATTGCACCTTGCAATGTGGAGATATTACTGTTTGTGCATTTACAATATTCATTGATTTTTGCCATTGAAAAACGTCCAGAAATGTTTGAAGCTACAGACTGAATGAAAGGAGCTGGCATCTCACTCTCTTTGAATCTTCTTTATCATGCTAGGATTAGCAGGAAAAAGCAAAAAAATTTCAGAATTGCACCTTGCAATGTGGAGATATTACTGTTTGTGCATTTACAATATTCATTGATTTTTGCCATTGAAAAACGTCCAGAAATGTTTGAAGCTACTGACTGAATGAAAGGAGCTGGCAGCTCACTCTCTTTGAATCTTCTTTATCATGCTAGGATTAGCAGGAAAAAGCAAAAAATTTCAGAATTGCATCTTGCAATGTGGAGATATTACTGTTTGTGCATTTACAATATTCATGGATTTTTGCCATTGAAAAACATCATGTTATTCATATACCAGAAATGTTTGAAGCTACTGACTGAATGAAAGGAGCTGGCATCTCACTCTCTTTGAATCTTCTTTATCATGCTAGGATTAGCAGGAAAAAGCAAAAAATTTCAGAATTGCACCTTGCAATGTGGAGATATTACTGTTTGTGCATTTACAATATTCATTGATTTTTGCCATTGAAAAACGTCCAGAAATGTTTGAAGCTACTGACTGAATGAAAGGAGCTGGCATCTCACTCTCTTTGAATCTTCTTTATCATGCTAGGATTAGCAGTAAAAAGCAAAAAATTTCAGAATTGCACCTTGCAATGTGGAGATATTACTGTTTGTGCATTTACAATATTCATTGATTTTTGCCATTGAAAAACATCATGTTATTCATATACCAGAAATGTTTGAAGCTACTGACTGAATGAAAGGAGCTGGCATCTCACTCTCTTTGAATCTTCTTTATCATGCTAGGATTAGCAGGAAAAAGCAAAAAATTTCAGAATTGCACCTTGCAATGTGGAGATATTACTGTTTGTGCATTTACAATATTCATTGATTTTTGCCATTGAAAAACGTCCAGAAATGTTTGAAGCTACTGACTGAATGAAAGGAGCTGGCATCTCACTCTCTTTGAATCTTCTTTATCATTCTAGGATTAGCAGTAAAAAGCAAAAAAATTTCAGAATTGCACCTTGCAATGTGGAGATATTACTGTTTGTGCATTTACAATATTCATTGATTTTTGCCATTGAAAAACA
Organism: Phyllobates terribilis; assembly: GCF_046119375.1. NCBI lineage: Eukaryota > Metazoa > Chordata > Amphibia > Anura > Dendrobatidae > Phyllobates > Phyllobates terribilis. Next base: position 122,836 of record NW_027364486.1, on the reverse strand, counting down.
TCATGTTATTCATATACCAGAAATGTTTGAAGCTACTGACTGAATGAAAGGAGCTGGCATCTCACTCTCTTTGAATCTTCTTTATCATGCTAGGATTAGCAGGAAAAAGCAAAAAATTTCAGAATTGCACCTTGCAATGTGGAGATATTACTGTTTGTGCATTTACAATATTCATTGATTTTTGCCATTGAAAAACGTCCAGAAATGTTTGAAGCTACTGACTGAATGAAAGGAGCTGGCATCCCACTCTCTTTGAATCTTCTTTATCATGCTAGGATTAGCAGGAAAAAGCAAAAAATTTCAGAATTGCACCTTGCAATGTGGAGATATTACTGTTTGTGCATTTACAATATTCATTGATTTTTGCCATTGAAAAACGTCCAGAAATGTTTGAAGCTACTGACTGAATGAAAGGAGCTGGCATCTCACTCTCTTTGAATCTTCTTTATCATGCTAGGATTAGCAGGAAAAAGCAAAAAAATTTCAGAATTGCACCTTGCAATGTGGAGATATTACTGTTTGTGCATTTACAATATTCATTGATTTTTGCCATTGAAAAACATCATGTTATTCATATACCAGAAATGTTTGAAGCTACTGACTGAATGAAAGGAGCTGGCATCTCACTCTCTTTGAATCTTCTTTATCATGCTAGGATTAGCAGGAAAAAGCAAAAAAAATTTCAGAATTGCACCTTGCAATGTGGAGATATTACTGTTTGTGCATTTACAATATTCATTGATTTTTGCCATTGAAAAACGTCCAGAAATGTTTGAAGCTACTGACTGAATGAAAGGAGCTGGCATCTCACTCTCTTTGAATCTTCTTTTTCATGCTAGGATTAGCAGGAGAAAGCAAAAAATTTCAGAATTGCACCTTGCAATGTGGAGATATTACTGTTTGTGCATTTACAATATTCATTGATTTTTGCCATTGTAAAACATCATGTTATTCATATACCAGAAATGTTTGAAGCTACGGACTGAATGAAAGGAGCTGGCATCTCACTCTCTTTGAATCTTCTTTATCATGCTAGGATTAGCAGGAAAAAGCAAAAAAATTCAGAATTGCACCTTGCAATGTGGAGATATTACTGTTTGTGCATTTACAATATTCATTGATTTTTGCCATTGAAAAACGTCCAGAAATGTTTGAAGCTACTGACTGAATGAAAGGAGCTGGCATCTCACTCTCTTTGAATCTTCTTTATCATGCTAGGATTAGCAGGAAAAAGCAAAAAATTTCAGAATTGCACCTTGCAATGTGGAGATATTACTGTTTGTGCATTTACAATATTCATTGATTTTTGCCATTGAAAAACATCATGTTATTCATATACCAGAAATGTTTGAAGCTACTGACTGAATGAAAGGAGCTGGCATCTCACTCTCTTTGAATCTTTATCATGCTAGGATTAGCAGGAAAAAGCAAAAAATTTCAGAATTGCACCTTGCAATGTGGAGATATTACTGTTTGTGCATTTATAATATTCATTGATTTTTGCCATTGAAAAACATCATGTTATTCATATACCAGAAATGTTTGAAGCTACTGACTGAATGAAAGGAGCTGGCATCTCACTCTCTTTGAATCTTCTTTATCATGCTAGGATTAGCAGGAAAAAGCAAAAAATTTCAGAATTGCACCTTGCAATGTGGAGATATTACTGTTTGTGCATTTACAATATTCATTGATTTTTGCCATTGAAAAACGTCCAGAAATGTTTGAAGCTACTGACTGAATGAAAGGAGCTGGCATCTCACTCTCTTTGAATCTTCTTTATCGTGCTAGGATTAGCAGGAAAAAGCAAAAAAAATTTCAGAATTGCACCTTGCAATGTGGAGATATTACTGTATGTGCATTTACAATATTCATTGATTTTTGCCATTGAAAAACGTCCAGAAATGTTTGAAGCTACTGACTGAATGAAAGGAGCTGGCATCTCACTCTCTTTGAATCTTCTGTTTCATGCTAGGATTAGCAGGAAAAAGCAAAAATTTTCAGAATTGCACCTTGCAATGTGGAGATATTACTGTTTGTGCATTTACAATATTCATTGATTTTTGCCATTGTAAAACATCATGTTATTCATATACCAGAAATGTTTGAAGCTACTGACTGAATGAAAGGAGCTGGCATCTCACTCTCTTTGAATCTTCTTTATCATGCTAGGATTAGCAGGAAAAAGCAAACAATTTCAGAATTGCACCTTGCAATGTGGAGATATTACTGTTTGTGCATTTACAATATTCATTGATTTTTGCCATTGAAAAACGTCCAGAAATGTTTGAAGCTACTGACTGAATGAAAGGAGCTGGCATCTCACTCTCTTTGAATCTCCTTTATCATGCTAGGATTAGCAGTAAAAAGCAAAAAATTTCAGAATTGCACCTTGCAATGTGGAGATATTACTGTTTGTGCATTTACAATATTCATTGATTTTTGCCATTGAAAAACATCATGTTATTCATATACCAGAAATGTTTGAAGCTACTGACTGAATGAAAGGAGCTGGCATCTCACTCTCTTTGAATCTTCTTTATCATGCTAGGATTAGCAGGAAAAAGCAAAAAATTTCAGAATTGCACCTTGCAATGTGGAGATATTACTGTTTGTGCATTTACAATATTCATTGATTTTTGCCATTGAAAAACGTCCAGAAATGTTTGAAGCTACTGACTGAATGAAAGGAGCTGGCATCTCACTCTCTTTGAATCTTCTTTATCATGCTAGGATTAGCAGGAAAAAGCAAAAAATTTCAGAATTGCACATTGCAATGTGGAGATATTACTGTTTGTGCATTTACAATATTCGTTGATTTTTGCCATTGAAAAACGTCCAGAAATGTTTGAAGCTACTGACTGAATGAAAGGAGCTGGCATCCCACTCTCTTTGAATCTTCTTTATCATGCTAGGATTAGCAGGAAAAAGCAAAAAATTTCAGAATTGCACCTTGCAATGTGGAGATATTACTGTTTGTGCATTTACAATATTCATTGATTTTTGCCATTGAAAAACGTCCAGAAATGTTTGAAGCTACTGACTGAATGAAAGGAGCTGGCATCTCACTCTCTTTGAATCTTCTTTATCATGCTAGGATTAGCAGGAAAAAGCAAAAAAATTTCAGAATTGCACCTTGCAATGTGGAGATATTACTGTTTGTGCATTTACAATATTCATTGATTTTTGCCATTGAAAAACATCATGTTATTCATATACCAGAAATGTTTGAAGCTACTGACTGAATGAAAGGAGCTGGCATCTCACTCTCTTTGAATCTTCTTTATCATGCTAGGATTAGCAGGAAAAAGCAAAAAAAATTTCAGAATTGCACCTTGCAATGTGGAGATATTACTGTTTGTGCATTTACAATATTCATTGATTTTTGCCATTGAAAAACGTCCAGAAATGTTTGAAGCTACTGACTGAATGAAAGGAGCTGGCATCTCACTCTCTTTGAATCTTCTTTTTCATGCTAGGATTAGCAGGAAAAAGCAAAAAATTTCAGAATTGCACCTTGCAATGTGGAGATATTACTGTTTGTGCATTTACAATATTCATTGATTTTTGCCATTGTAAAACATCATGTTATTCATATACCAGAAATGTTTGAAGCTACGGACTGAATGAAAGCAGCTGGCATCTCACTCTCTTTGAATCTTCTTTATCATGCTAGGATTAGCAGGAAAAAGCAAAAAATTTCAGAATTGCACCTTGCAATGTGGAGATATTACTGTTTGTGCATTTACAATATTCATTGATTTTTGCCATTGAAAAACGTCCAGAAATGTTTGAAGCTACTGACTGAATGAAAGGAGCTGGCATCTCACTCTCTTTGAATCTTCTTTATCATGCTAGGATTAGCAGGAAAAAGCAAAAAATTTCAGAATTGCACCTTGCAATGTGGAGATATTACTGTTTGTGCATTTACAATATTCATTGATTTTTGCCATTGAAAAACATCATGTTATTCATATACCAGAAATGTTTGAAACTACTGACTGAAGGAAAGGAGCTGGCATCTCACTCTCTTTGAATCTTTATCATGCTAGGATTAGCAGGAAAAAGCAAAAAATTTCAGAATTGCACCTTGCAATGTGGAGATATTACTGTTTGTGCATTTACAATATTCATTGATTTTTGCCATTGAAAAACATCATGTTATTCATATACCAGAAATGTTTGAAGCTACTGACTGAATGAAAGGAGCTGGCATCTCACTCTCTTTGAATCTTCTTTATCATGCTAGGATTAGCAGGAAAAAGCAAAAAATTTCAGATTTGCACCTTGCAATGTGGAGATATTACTGTTTGTGCATTTACAATATTCATTGATTTTTGCCATTGAAAAACGTCCAGAAATGTTTGAAGCTACTGACTGAATGAAAGGAGCTGGCATCTCACTCTCTTTGAATCTTCTTTATCATGCTAGGATTAGCAGGAAAAAGCAAAAAAAATTTCAGAATTGCACCTTGCAATGTGGAGATATTACTGTATGTGCATTTACAATATTCATTGATTTTTGCCATTGAAAAACGTCCAGAAATGTTTGAAGCTACTGACTGAATGAAAGGAGCTGGCATCTCACTCTCTTTGAATCTTCTTTATCATGCTAGGATTAGCAGGAAAAAGCAAAAAATTTCAGAATTGCATCTTGCAATGTGGAGATATTACTGTTTGTGCATTTACAATATTCATGGATTTTTGCCATTGAAAAACATCATGTTATTCATATACCAGAAATGTTTGAAGCTACTGACTGAATGAAAGGAGCTGGCATCTCACTCTCTTTGAATCTTCTTTATCATGCTAGGATTAGCAGGAAAAAGCAAAAAATTTCAGAATTGCACCTTGCAATGTGGAGATATTACTGTTTGTGCATTTACAATATTCATTGATTTTTGCCATTGAAAAACGTCCAGAAATGTTTGAAGCTAATGACTGAATGAAAGGAGCTGGCATCTCACTCTCTTTGAATCTTCTTTATCATGCTAGGATTAGCAGTAAAAAGCAAAAAATTTCAGAATTGCACCTTGCAATGTGGAGATATTACTGTTTGTGCATTTACAATATTCATTGATTTTTGCCATTGAAAAACATCATGTTATTCATATACCAGAAATGTTTGAAGCTACTGACTGAATGAAAGGAGCTGGCATCTCACTCTCTTTGAATCTTCTTTATCATGCTAGGATTAGCAGGAAAAAGCAAAAAAATTTCAGAATTGCACCTTGCAATGTGGAGATATTACTGTTTGTGCATTTACAATATTCATTGATTTTTGCCATTGAAAAACATCATGTTATTCATATACCAGAAATGTTTGAAGCTACTGACTGAATGAAAGGAGCTGGCATCTCACTCTCTTTGAATCTTCTTTATCATGCTAGGATTAGCTGGAAAAAGCAAAAAATTTCAGAATTGCACCTTGCAATGTGGAGATATTACTGTTTGTGCATTTACAATATTCATTGATTTTTGCCATTGAAAAACGTCCAGAAATGTTTGAAGCTACTGACTGAATGAAAGGAGCTGGCATCTCACTCTCTTTGAATCTTCTTTATCATGCTAGGATTAGCAGTAAAAAGCAAAAAAATTTCAGAATTGCACCTTGCAATGTGGAGATATTACTGTTTGTGCATTTACAATATTCATTGATTTTTGCCATTGAAAAACATCATGTTATTCATATACCAGAAATGTTTGAAGCTACTGACTGAATGAAAGGAGCTGGCATCTCACTCTCTTTGAATCTTCTTTATCATGCTAGGATTAGCAGGAAAAAGCAAAAAATTTCAGAATTGCACCTTGCAATGTGGAGATATTACTGTTTGTGCATTTACAATATTCATTGATTTTTGCCATTGAAAAACGTCCAGAAATGTTTGAAGCTACTGACTGAATGAAAGGAGCTGGCATCCCACTCTCTTTGAATCTTCTTTATCATGCTAGGATTAGCAGGAAAAAGCAAAAAATTTCAGAATTGCACCTTGCAATGTGGAGATATTACTGTTTGTGCATTTACAATATTAATTGATTTTTGCCATTGAAAAACGTCCAGAAATGTTTGAAGCTACTGACTGAATGAAAGGAGCTGGCATCTCACTCTCTTTGAATCTTCTTTATCATGCTAGGATTAGCAGGAAAAAGCAAAAAAATTTCAGAATTGCACCTTGCAATGTGGAGATATTACTGTTTGTGCATTTACAATATTCATTGATTTTTGCCATTGAAAAACATCATGTTATTCATATACCAGAAATGTTTGAAGCTACTGACTGAATGAAAGGAGCTGGCATCTCACTCTCTTTGAATCTTCTTTATCATGCTAGGATTAGCAGGAAAAAGCAAAAAAAATTTCAGAATTGCACCTTGCAATGTGGAGATATTACTGTTTGTGCATTTACAATATTCATTGATTTTTGCCATTGAAAAACGTCCAGAAATGTTTGAAGCTACTGACTGAATGAAAGGAGCTGGCATCTCACTCTCTTTGAATCTTCTTTTTCATGCTAGGATTAGCAGGAAAAAGCAAAAAATTTCAGAATTTCACCTTGCAATGTGGAGATATTACTGTTTGTGCATTTACAATATTCATTGATTTTTGCCATTGTAAAACATCATGTTATTCATATACCAGAAATGTTTGAAGCTACGGACTGAATGAAAGGAGCTGGCATCTCACTCTCTTTGAATCTTCTTTATCATGCTAGGATTAGCAGGAAAAAGCAAAAAATTTCAGAATTGCACCTTGCAATGTGGAGATATTACTGTTTGTGCATTTACAATATTCATTGATTTTTGCCATTGAAAAACGTCCAGAAATGTTTGAAGCTACTGACTGAATGAAAGGAGCTGGCATCTCACTCTCTTTGAATCTTCTTTATCATGCTAGGATTAGCAGGAAAAAGCAAAAAATTTCAGAATTGCACCTTGCAATGTGGAGATATTACTGTTTGTGCATTTACAATATTCATTGATTTTTGCCATTGAAAAACATCATGTTATTCATATACCAGAAATGTTTGAAGCTACTGACTGAATGAAAGGAGCTGGCATCTCACTCTCTTTGAATCTTTATCATGCTAGGATTATCAGGAAAAAGCAAAAAATTTCAGAATTGCACCTTGCAATGTGGAGATATTACTGTTTGTGCATTTATAATATTCATTGATTTTTGCCATTGAAAAACATCATGTTATTCATATACCAGAAATGTTTGAAGCTACTGACTGAATGAAAGGAGCTGGCATCTCACTCTCTTTGAATCTTCTTTATCATGCTAGGATTAGCAGGAAAAAGCAAAAAATTTCAGAATTGCACCTTGCAATGTGGAGATATTACTGTTTGTGCATTTACAATATTCATTGATTTTTGCCATTGAAAAACGTCCAGAAATGTTTGAAGCTACTGACTGAATGAAAGGAGCTGGCATCTCACTCTCTTTGAATCTTCTTTATCGTGCTAGGATTAGCAGGAAAAAGCAAAAAAAATTTCAGAATTGCACCTTGCAATGTGGAGATATTACTGTATGTGCATTTACAATATTCATTGATTTTTGCCATTGAAAAACGTCCAGAAATGTTTGAAGCTACTGACTGAATGAAAGGAGCTGGCATCCCACTCTCTTTGAATCTTCTTTATCATGCTAGGATTAGCAGGAAAAAGCAAAAAATTTCAGAATTGCACCTTGCAATGTGGAGATATTACTGTTTGTGCATTTACAATATTCATTGATTTTTGCCATTGAAAAACGTCCAGAAATGTTTGAAGCTACTGACTGAATGAAAGGAGCTGGCATCTCACTCTCTTTGAATCTTCTTTATCATGCTAGGATTAGCAGGAAAAAGCAAAAAAATTTCAGAATTGCACCTTGCAATGTGGAGATATTACTGTTTGTGCATTTACAATATTCATTGATTTTTGCCATTGAAAAACATCATGTTATTCATATACCAGAAATGTTTGAAGCTACTGACTGAATGAAAGGAGCTGGCATCTCACTCTCTTTGAATCTTCTTTATCATGCTAGGATTAGCAGGAAAAAGCAAAAAAAATTTCAGAATTGCACCTTGCAATGTGGAGATATTACTGTTTGTGCATTTACAATATTCATTGATTTTTGCCATTGAAAAACGTCCAGAAATGTTTGAAGCTACTGACTGAATGAAAGGAGCTGGCATCTCACTCTCTTTGAATCTTCTTTTTCATGCTAGGATTAGCAGGAAAAAGCAAAAAATTTCAGAATTGCACCTTGCAATGTGGAGATATTACTGTTTGTGCATTTACAATATTCATTGATTTTTGCCATTGTAAAACATCATGTTATTCATATACCAGAAATGTTTGAAGCTACGGACTGAATGAAAGGAGCTGGCATCTCACTCTCTTTGAATCTTCTTTATCATGCTAGGATTAGCAGGAAAAAGCAAAAAATTTCAGAATTGCACCTTGCAATGTGGAGATATTACTGTTTGTGCATTTACAATATTCATTGATTTTTGCCATTGAAAAACATCATGTTATTCATATACCAGAAATGTTTGAAGCTACTGACTGAATGAAAGGAGCTGGCATCTCACTCTCTTTGAATCTTTATCATGCTAGGATTAGCAGGAAAAAGCAAAAAATTTCAGAATTGCACCTTGCAATGTGGAGATATTACTGTTTGTGCATTTATAATATTCATTGATTTTTGCCATTGAAAAACATCATGTTATTCATATACCAGAAATGTTTGAAGCTACTGACTGAATGAAAGGAGCTGGCATCTCACTCTCTTTGAATCTTCTTTATCATGCTAGGATTAGCAGGAAAAAGCAAAAAATTTCAGAATTGCACCTTGCAATGTGGAGATATTACTGTTTGTGCATTTACAATATTCATTGATTTTTGCCATTGAAAAACGTCCAGAAATGTTTGAAGCTACTGACTGAATGAAAGGAGCTGGCATCTCACTCTCTTTGAATCTTCTTTATCGTGCTAGGATTAGCAGGAAAAAGCAAAAAAAATTTCAGAATTGCACCTTGCAATGTGGAGATATTACTGTATGTGCATTTACAATATTCATTGATTTTTGCCATTGAAAAACGTCCAGAAATGTTTGAAGCTACTGACTGAATGAAAGGAGCTGGCATCTCACTCTCTTTGAATCTTCTGTTTCATGCTAGGATTAGCAGGAAAAAGCAAAAATTTTCAGAATTGCACCTTGCAATGTGGAGATATTACTGTTTGTGCATTTACAATATTCATTGATTTTTGCCATTGTAAAACATCATGTTATTCATATACCAGAAATGTTTGAAGCTACTGACTGAATGAAAGGAGCTGGCATCTCACTCTCTTTGAATCTTCTTTATCATGCTAGGATTAGCAGGAAAAAGCAAACAATTTCAGAATTGCACCTTGCAATGTGGAGATATTACTGTTTGTGCATTTACAATATTCATTGATTTTTGCCATTGAAAAACGTCCAGAAATGTTTGAAGCTACTGACTGAATGAAAGGAGCTGGCATCTCACTCTCTTTGAATCTTCTTTATCATGCTAGGATTAGCAGTAAAAAGCAAAAAATTTCAGAATTGCACCTTGCAATGTGGAGATATTACTGTTTGTGCATTTACAATATTCATTGATTTTTGCCATTGAAAAACATCATGTTATTCATATACCAGAAATGTTTGAAGCTACTGACTGAATGAAAGGAGCTGGCATCTCACTCTCTTTGAATCTTCTTTATCATGCTAGGATTAGCAGGAAAAAGCAAAAAATTTCAGAATTGCACCTTGCAATGTGGAGATATTACTGTTTGTGCATTTACAATATTCATTGATTTTTGCCATTGAAAAACGTCCAGAAATGTTTGAAGCTACTGACTGAATGAAAGGAGCTGGCATCTCACTCTCTTTGAATCTTCTTTATCATGCTAGGATTAGCAGGAAAAAGCAAAAAAATTCAGAATTGCACATTGCAATGTGGAGATATTACTGTTTGTGCATTTACAATATTCGTTGATTTTTGCCATTGAAAAACGTCCAGAAATGTTTGAAGCTACTGACTGAATGAAAGGAGCTGGCATCCCACTCTCTTTGAATCTTCTTTATCATGCTAGGATTAGCAGGAAAAAGCAAAAAATTTCAGAATTGCACCTTGCAATGTGGAGATATTACTGTTTGTGCATTTACAATATTCATTGATTTTTGCCATTGAAAAACGTCCAGAAATGTTTGAAGCTACTGACTGAATGAAAGGAGCTGGCATCTCACTCTCTTTGAATCTTCTTTATCATGCTAGGATTAGCAGGAAAAAGCAAAAAAATTTCAGAATTGCACCTTGCAATGTGGAGATATTACTGTTTGTGCATTTACAATATTCATTGATTTTTGCCATTGAAAAACATCATGTTATTCATATACCAGAAATGTTTGAAGCTACTGACTGAATGAAAGGAGCTGGCATCTCACTCTCTTTGAATCTTCTTTATCATGCTAGGATTAGCAGGAAAAAGCAAAAAAAATTTCAGAATTGCACCTTGCAATGTGGAGATATTACTGTTTGTGCATTTACAATATTCATTGATTTTTGCCATTGAAAAACGTCCAGAAATGTTTGAAGCTACTGACTGAATGAAAGGAGCTGGCATCTCACTCTCTTTGAATCTTCTTTTTCATGCTAGGATTAGCAGGAAAAAGCAAAAAATTTCAGAATTGCACCTTGCAATGTGGAGATATTACTGTTTGTGCATTTACAATATTCATTGATTTTTGCCATTGTAAAACATCATGTTATTCATATACCAGAAATGTTTGAAGCTACGGACTGAATGAAAGCAGCTGGCATCTCACTCTCTGAATCTTCTTTATCATGCTAGGATTAGCAGGAAAAAGCAAAAAATTTCAGAATTGCACCTTGCAATGTGGAGATATTACTGTTTGTGCATTTACAATATTCATTGATTTTTGCCATTGAAAAACGTCCAGAAATGTTTGAAGCTACTGACTGAATGAAAGGAGCTGGCATCTCACTCTCTTTGAATCTTCTTTATCATGCTAGGATTAGCAGGAAAAAGCAAAAAATTTCAGAATTGCACCTTGCAATGTGGAGATATTACTGTTTGTGCATTTACAATATTCATTGATTTTTGCCATTGAAAAACATCATGTTATTCATATACCAGAAATGTTTGAAGCTACTGACTGAAGGAAAGGAGCTGGCATCTCACTCTCTTTGAATCTTTATCATGCTAGGATTAGCAGGAAAAAGCAAAAAATTTCAGAATTGCACCTTGCAATGTGGAGATATTACTGTTTGTGCATTTACAATATTCATTGATTTTTGCCATTGAAAAACATCATGTTATTCATATACCAGAAATGTTTGAAGCTACTGACTGAATGAAAGGAGCTGGCATCTCACTCTCTTTGAATCTTCTTTATCATGCTAGGATTAGCAGGAAAAAGCAAAAAATTTCAGAATTGCACCTTGCAATGTGGAGATATTACTGTTTGTGCATTTACAATATTCATTGATTTTTGCCATTGAAAAACGTCCAGAAATGTTTGAAGCTACTGACTGAATGAAAGGAGCTGGCATCTCACTCTCTTTGAATCTTCTTTATCATGCTAGGATTAGCAGGAAAAAGCAAAAAAAATTTCAGAATTGCACCTTGCAATGTGGAGATATTACTGTATGTGCATTTACAATATTCATTGATTTTTGCCATTGAAAAACGTCCAGAAATGTTTGAAGCTACTGACTGAATGAAAGGAGCTGGCATCTCACTCTCTTTGAATCTTCTTTATCATGCTAGGATTAGCAGGAAAAAGCAAAAAATTTCAGAATTGCATCTTGCAATGTGGAGATATTACTGTTTGTGCATTTACAATATTCATGGATTTTTGCCATTGAAAAACATCATGTTATTCATATACCAGAAATGTTTGAAGCTACTGACTGAATGAAAGGAGCTGGCATCTCACTCTCTTTGAATCTTCTTTATCATGCTAGGATTAGCAGGAAAAAGCAAAAAATTTCAGAATTGCACCTTGCAATGTGGAGATATTACTGTTTGTGCATTTACAATATTCATTGATTTTTGCCATTGAAAAACGTCCAGAAATGTTTGAAGCTAATGACTGAATGAAAGGAGCTGGCATCTCACTCTCTTTGAATCTTCTTTATCATGCTAGGATTAGCAGTAAAAAGCAAAAAATTTCAGAATTGCACCTTGCAATGTGGAGATATTACTGTTTGTGCATTTACAATATTCATTGATTTTTGCCATTGAAAAACATCATGTTATTCATATACCAGAAATGTTTGAAGCTACTGACTGAATGAAAGGAGCTGGCATCTCACTCTCTTTGAATCTTCTTTATCATGCTAGGATTAGCAGGAAAAAGCAAAAAAATTTCAGAATTGCACCTTGCAATGTGGAGATATTACTGTTTGTGCATTTACAATATTCATTGATTTTTGCCATTGAAAAACATCATGTTATTCATATACCAGAAATGTTTGAAGCTACTGACTGAATGAAAGGAGCTGGCATCTCACTCTCTTTGAATCTTCTTTATCATGCTAGGATTAGCAGGAAAAAGCAAAAAATTTCAGAATTGCACCTTGCAATGTGGAGATATTACTGTTTGTGCATTTACAATATTCATTGATTTTTGCCATTGAAAAACGTCCAGAAATGTTTGAAGCTACTGACTGAATGAAAGGAGCTGGCATCTCACTCTCTTTGAATCTTCTTTATCATGCTAGGATTAGCAGTAAAAAGCAAAAAAATTTCAGAATTGCACCTTGCAATGTGGAGATATTACTGTTTGTGCATTTACAATATTCATTGATTTTTGCCATTGAAAAACATCATGTTATTCATATACCAGAAATGTTTGAAGCTACTGACTGAATGAAAGGAGCTGGCATCTCACTCTCTTTGAATCTTCTTTATCATGCTAGGATTAGCAGGAAAAAGCAAAAAATTTCAGAATTGCACCTTGCAATGTGGAGATATTACTGTTTGTGCATTTACAATATTCATTGATTTTTGCCATTGAAAAACGTCCAGAAATGTTTGAAGCTACTGACTGAATGAAAGGAGCTGGCATCCCACTCTCTTTGAATCTTCTTTATCATGCTAGGATTAGCAGGAAAAAGCAAAAAATTTCAGAATTGCACCTTGCAATGTGGAGATATTACTGTTTGTGCATTTACAATATTAATTGATTTTTGCCATTGAAAAACGTCCAGAAATGTTTGAAGCTACTGACTGAATGAAAGGAGCTGGCATCTCACTCTCTTTGAATCTTCTTTATCATGCTAGGATTAGCAGGAAAAAGCAAAAAAATTTCAGAATTGCACCTTGCAATGTGGAGATATTACTGTTTGTGCATTTACAATATTCATTGATTTTTGCCATTGAAAAACATCATGTTATTCATATACCAGAAATGTTTGAAGCTACTGACTGAATGAAAGGAGCTGGCATCTCACTCTCTTTGAATCTTCTTTATCATGCTAGGATTAGCAGGAAAAAGCAAAAAAAATTTCAGAATTGCACCTTGCAATGTGGAGATATTACTGTTTGTGCATTTACAATATTCATTGATTTTTGCCATTGAAAAACGTCCAGAAATGTTTGAAGCTACTGACTGAATGAAAGGAGCTGGCATCTCACTCTCTTTGAATCTTCTTTTTCATGCTAGGATTAGCAGGAAAAAGCAAAAAATTTCAGAATTGCACCTTGCAATGTGGAGATATTACTGTTTGTGCATTTACAATATTCATTGATTTTTGCCATTGTAAAACATCATGTTATTCATATACCAGAAATGTTTGAAGCTACGGACTGAATGAAAGGAGCTGGCATCTCACTCTCTTTGAATCTTCTTTATCATGCTAGGATTAGCAGGAAAAAGCAAAAAATTTCAGAATTGCACCTTGCAATGTGGAGATATTACTGTTTGTGCATTTACAATATTCATTGATTTTTGCCATTGAAAAACGTCCAGAAATGTTTGAAGCTACTGACTGAATGAAAGGAGCTGGCATCTCACTCTCTTTGAATCTTCTTTATCATGCTAGGATTAGCAGGAAAAAGCAAAAAATTTCAGAATTGCACCTTGCAATGTGGAGATATTACTGTTTGTGCATTTACAATATTCATTGATTTTTGCCATTGAAAAACATCATGTTATTCATATACCAGAAATGTTTGAAGCTACTGACTGAATGAAAGGAGCTGGCATCTCACTCTCTTTGAATCTTTATCATGCTAGGATTATCAGGAAAAAGCAAAAAATTTCAGAATTGCACCTTGCAATGTGGAGATATTACTGTTTGTGCATTTATAATATTCATTGATTTTTGCCATTGAAAAACATCATGTTATTCATATACCAGAAATGTTTGAAGCTACTGACTGAATGAAAGGAGCTGGCATCTCACTCTCTTTGAATCTTCTTTATCATGCTAGGATTAGCAGGAAAAAGCAAAAAATTTCAGAATTGCACCTTGCAATGTGGAGATATTACTGTTTGTGCATTTACAATATTCATTGATTTTTGCCATTGAAAAACGTCCAGAAATGTTTGAAGCTACTGACTGAATGAAAGGAGCTGGCATCTCACTCTCTTTGAATCTTCTTTATCATGCTAGGATTAGCAGGAAAAAGCAAAAAATTTCAGAATTGCACCTTGCAATGTGGAGATATTACTGTTTGTGCATTTACAATATTCATTGATTTTTGCCATTGAAAAACATCATGTTATTCATATACCAGAAATGTTTGAAGCTACTGACTGAAGGAAAGGAGCTGGCATCTCACTCTCTTTGAATCTTTATCATGCTAGGATTAGCAGGAAAAAGCAAAAAATTTCAGAATTGCACCTTGCAATGTGGAGATATTACTGTTTGTGCATTTACAATATTCATTGATTTTTGCCATTGAAAAACATCATGTTATTCATATACCAGAAATGTTTGAAGCTACTGACTGAATGAAAGGAGCTGGCATCTCACTCTCTTTGAATCTTCTTTATCATGCTAGGATTAGCAGGAAAAAGCAAAAAATTTCAGAATTGCACCTTGCAATGTGGAGATATTACTGTTTGTGCATTTACAATATTCATTGATTTTTGCCATTGAAAAACGTCCAGAAATGTTTGAAGCTACTGACTGAATGAAAGGAGCTGGCATCTCACTCTCTTTGAATCTTCTTTATCATGCTAGGATTAGCAGGAAAAAGCAAAAAAAATTTCAGAATTGCACCTTGCAATGTGGAGATATTACTGTATGTGCATTTACAATATTCATTGATTTTTGCCATTGAAAAACGTCCAGAAATGTTTGAAGCTACTGACTGAATGAAAGGAGCTGGCATCTCACTCTCTTTGAATCTTCTTTATCATGCTAGGATTAGCAGGAAAAAGCAAAAAATTTCAGAATTGCATCTTGCAATGTGGAGATATTACTGTTTGTGCATTTACAATATTCATGGATTTTTGCCATTGAAAAACATCATGTTATTCATATACCAGAAATGTTTGAAGCTACTGACTGAATGAAAGGAGCTGGCATCTCACTCTCTTTGAATCTTCTTTATCATGCTAGGATTAGCAGGAAAAAGCAAAAAATTTCAGAATTGCACCTTGCAATGTGGAGATATTACTGTTTGTGCATTTACAATATTCATTGATTTTTGCCATTGAAAAACGTCCAGAAATGTT
Organism: Phyllobates terribilis; assembly: GCF_046119375.1. Taxonomy (NCBI): domain Eukaryota; kingdom Metazoa; phylum Chordata; class Amphibia; order Anura; family Dendrobatidae; genus Phyllobates; species Phyllobates terribilis. Next base: position 107,107 of record NW_027364486.1, on the reverse strand, counting down.
TGAAGCTAATGACTGAATGAAAGGAGCTGGCATCTCACTCTCTTTGAATCTTCTTTATCATGCTAGGATTAGCAGTAAAAAGCAAAAAATTTCAGAATTGCACCTTGCAATGTGGAGATATTACTGTTTGTGCATTTACAATATTCATTGATTTTTGCCATTGAAAAACATCATGTTATTCATATACCAGAAATGTTTGAAGCTACTGACTGAATGAAAGGAGCTGGCATCTCACTCTCTTTGAATCTTCTTTATCATGCTAGGATTAGCAGGAAAAAGCAAAAAAATTTCAGAATTGCACCTTGCAATGTGGAGATATTACTGTTTGTGCATTTACAATATTCATTGATTTTTGCCATTGAAAAACATCATGTTATTCATATACCAGAAATGTTTGAAGCTACTGACTGAATGAAAGGAGCTGGCATCTCACTCTCTTTGAATCTTCTTTATCATGCTAGGATTAGCAGGAAAAAGCAAAAAATTTCAGAATTGCACCTTGCAATGTGGAGATATTACTGTTTGTGCATTTACAATATTCATTGATTTTTGCCATTGAAAAACGTCCAGAAATGTTTGAAGCTACTGACTGAATGAAAGGAGCTGGCATCTCACTCTCTTTGAATCTTCTTTATCATGCTAGGATTAGCAGTAAAAAGCAAAAAAATTTCAGAATTGCACCTTGCAATGTGGAGATATTACTGTTTGTGCATTTACAATATTCATTGATTTTTGCCATTGAAAAACATCATGTTATTCATATACCAGAAATGTTTGAAGCTACTGACTGAATGAAAGGAGCTGGCATCTCACTCTCTTTGAATCTTCTTTATCATGCTAGGATTAGCAGGAAAAAGCAAAAAATTTCAGAATTGCACCTTGCAATGTGGAGATATTACTGTTTGTGCATTTACAATATTCATTGATTTTTGCCATTGAAAAACGTCCAGAAATGTTTGAAGCTACTGACTGAATGAAAGGAGCTGGCATCCCACTCTCTTTGAATCTTCTTTATCATGCTAGGATTAGCAGGAAAAAGCAAAAAATTTCAGAATTGCACCTTGCAATGTGGAGATATTACTGTTTGTGCATTTACAATATTAATTGATTTTTGCCATTGAAAAACGTCCAGAAATGTTTGAAGCTACTGACTGAATGAAAGGAGCTGGCATCTCACTCTCTTTGAATCTTCTTTATCATGCTAGGATTAGCAGGAAAAAGCAAAAAAATTTCAGAATTGCACCTTGCAATGTGGAGATATTACTGTTTGTGCATTTACAATATTCATTGATTTTTGCCATTGAAAAACATCATGTTATTCATATACCAGAAATGTTTGAAGCTACTGACTGAATGAAAGGAGCTGGCATCTCACTCTCTTTGAATCTTCTTTATCATGCTAGGATTAGCAGGAAAAAGCAAAAAAAATTTCAGAATTGCACCTTGCAATGTGGAGATATTACTGTTTGTGCATTTACAATATTCATTGATTTTTGCCATTGAAAAACGTCCAGAAATGTTTGAAGCTACTGACTGAATGAAAGGAGCTGGCATCTCACTCTCTTTGAATCTTCTTTTTCATGCTAGGATTAGCAGGAAAAAGCAAAAAATTTCAGAATTGCACCTTGCAATGTGGAGATATTACTGTTTGTGCATTTACAATATTCATTGATTTTTGCCATTGTAAAACATCATGTTATTCATATACCAGAAATGTTTGAAGCTACGGACTGAATGAAAGGAGCTGGCATCTCACTCTCTTTGAATCTTCTTTATCATGCTAGGATTAGCAGGAAAAAGCAAAAAATTTCAGAATTGCACCTTGCAATGTGGAGATATTACTGTTTGTGCATTTACAATATTCATTGATTTTTGCCATTGAAAAACGTCCAGAAATGTTTGAAGCTACTGACTGAATGAAAGGAGCTGGCATCTCACTCTCTTTGAATCTTCTTTATCATGCTAGGATTAGCAGGAAAAAGCAAAAAATTTCAGAATTGCACCTTGCAATGTGGAGATATTACTGTTTGTGCATTTACAATATTCATTGATTTTTGCCATTGAAAAACATCATGTTATTCATATACCAGAAATGTTTGAAGCTACTGACTGAATGAAAGGAGCTGGCATCTCACTCTCTTTGAATCTTTATCATGCTAGGATTATCAGGAAAAAGCAAAAAATTTCAGAATTGCACCTTGCAATGTGGAGATATTACTGTTTGTGCATTTATAATATTCATTGATTTTTGCCATTGAAAAACATCATGTTATTCATATACCAGAAATGTTTGAAGCTACTGACTGAATGAAAGGAGCTGGCATCTCACTCTCTTTGAATCTTCTTTATCATGCTAGGATTAGCAGGAAAAAGCAAAAAATTTCAGAATTGCACCTTGCAATGTGGAGATATTACTGTTTGTGCATTTACAATATTCATTGATTTTTGCCATTGAAAAACGTCCAGAAATGTTTGAAGCTACTGACTGAATGAAAGGAGCTGGCATCTCACTCTCTTTGAATCTTCTTTATCGTGCTAGGATTAGCAGGAAAAAGCAAAAAAAATTTCAGAATTGCACCTTGCAATGTGGAGATATTACTGTATGTGCATTTACAATATTCATTGATTTTTGCCATTGAAAAACGTCCAGAAATGTTTGAAGCTACTGACTGAATGAAAGGAGCTGGCATCTCACTCTCTTTGAATCTTCTGTTTCATGCTAGGATTAGCAGGAAAAAGCAAAAATTTTCAGAATTGCACCTTGCAATGTGGAGATATTACTGTTTGTGCATTTACAATATTCATTGATTTTTGCCATTGTAAAACATCATGTTATTCATATACCAGAAATGTTTGAAGCTACTGACTGAATGAAAGGAGCTGGCATCTCACTCTCTTTGAATATTCTTTATCATGCTAGGATTAGCAGGAAAAAGCAAAAAAATTTCAGAATTGCACCTTGCAATGTGGAGATATTACTGTTTGTGCATTTACAATATTCATTGATTTTTGCCATTGAAAAACATCATGTTATTCATATACCAGAAATGTTTGAAGCTACTGACTGAATGAAAGGAGCTGGAATCTCACTCTCTTTGAATCTTCTTTATCATGCTAGGATTAGCAGGAAAAAGCAAAAAATTTCAGAATTGCACCTTGCAATGTGGAGATATTACTGTTTGTGCATTTACAATATTCATTGATTTTTGCCATTGAAAAACGTCCAGAAATGTTTGAAGCTACTGACTGAATGAAAGGAGCTGGCATCTCACTCTCTTTGAATCTTCTTTATCATGCTAGGATTAGCAGTAAAAAGCAAAAAAATTTCAGAATTGCACCTTGCAATGTGGAGATATTACTGTTTGTGCATTTACAATATTCATTGATTTTTGCCATTGAAAAACATCATGTTATTCATATACCAGAAATGTTTGAAGCTACTGACTGAATGAAAGGAGCTGGCATCTCACTCTCTTTGAATCTTCTTTATCATGCTAGGATTAGCAGGAAAAAGCAAAAAATTTCAGAATTGCACCTTGCAATGTGGAGATATTACTGTTTGTGCATTTACAATATTCATTGATTTTTGCCATTGAAAAACGTCCAGAAATGTTTGAAGCTACTGACTGAATGAAAGGAGCTGGCATCCCACTCTCTTTGAATCTTCTTTATCATGCTAGGATTAGCAGGAAAAAGCAAAAAATTTCAGAATTGCACCTTGCAATGTGGAGATATTACTCTTTGTGCATTTACAATATTCATTGATTTTTGCCATTGAAAAACGTCCAGAAATGTTTGAAGCTACTGACTGAATGAAAGGAGCTGGCATCTCACTCTCTTTGAATCTTCTTTATCATGCTAGGATTAGCAGGAAAAAGCAAAAAAATTCAGAATTGCACCTTGCAATGTGGAGATATTACTGTTTGTGCATTTACAATATTCATTGATTTTTGCCATTGAAAAACATCATGTTATTCATATACCAGAAATGTTTGAAGCTACTGACTGAATGAAAGGAGCTGGCATCTCACTCTCTTTGAATCTTCTTTATCATGCTAGGATTAGCAGGAAAAAGCAAAAAAAATTTCAGAATTGCACCTTGCAATGTGGAGATATTACTGTTTGTGCATTTACAATATTCATTGATTTTTGCCATTGAAAAACGTCCAGAAATGTTTGAAGCTACTGACTGAATGAAAGGAGCTGGCATCTCACTCTCTTTGAATCTTCTTTTTCATGCTAGGATTAGCAGGAAAAAGCAAAAAATTTCAGAATTGCACCTTGCAATGTGGAGATATTACTGTTTGTGCATTTACAATATTCATTGATTTTTGCCATTGTAAAACATCATGTTATTCATATACCAGAAATGTTTGAAGCTACGGACTGAATGAAAGGAGCTGGCATCTCACTCTCTTTGAATCTTCTTTATCATGCTAGGATTAGCAGGAAAAAGCAAAAAATTTCAGAATTGCACCTTGCAATGTGGAGATATTACTGTTTGTGCATTTACAATATTCATTGATTTTTGCCATTGAAAAACGTCCAGAAATGTTTGAAGCTACTGACTGAATGAAAGGAGCTGGCATCTCACTCTCTTTGAATCTTCTTTATCATGCTAGGATTAGCAGGAAAAAGCAAAAAATTTCAGAATTGCACCTTGCAATGTGGAGATATTACTGTTTGTGCATTTACAATATTCATTGATTTTTGCCATTGAAAAACATCATGTTATTCATATACCAGAAATGTTTGAAGCTACTGACTGAATGAAAGGAGCTGGCATCTCACTCTCTTTGAATCTTTATCATGCTAGGATTATCAGGAAAAAGCAAAAAATTTCAGAATTGCACCTTGCAATGTGGAGATATTACTGTTTGTGCATTTATAATATTCATTGATTTTTGCCATTGAAAAACATCATGTTATTCATATACCAGAAATGTTTGAAGCTACTGACTGAATGAAAGGAGCTGGCATCTCACTCTCTTTGAATCTTCTTTATCATGCTAGGATTAGCAGGAAAAAGCAAAAAATTTCAGAATTGCACCTTGCAATGTGGAGATATTACTGTTTGTGCATTTACAATATTCATTGATTTTTGCCATTGAAAAACGTCCAGAAATGTTTGAAGCTACTGACTGAATGAAAGGAGCTGGCATCTCACTCTCTTTGAATCTTCTTTATCGTGCTAGGATTAGCAGGAAAAAGCAAAAAAAATTTCAGAATTGCACCTTGCAATGTGGAGATATTACTGTATGTGCATTTACAATATTCATTGATTTTTGCCATTGAAAAACGTCCAGAAATGTTTGAAGCTACTGACTGAATGAAAGGAGCTGGCATCTCACTCTCTTTGAATCTTCTGTTTCATGCTAGGATTAGCAGGAAAAAGCAAAAATTTTCAGAATTGCACCTTGCAATGTGGAGATATTACTGTTTGTGCATTTACAATATTCATTGATTTTTGCCATTGTAAAACATCATGTTATTCATATACCAGAAATGTTTGAAGCTACTGACTGAATGAAAGGAGCTGGCATCTCACTCTCTTTGAATCTTCTTTATCATGCTAGGATTAGCAGGAAAAAGCAAAAAATTTCAGAATTGCACCTTGCAATGTGGAGATATTACTGTTTGTGCATTTACAATATTCATTGATTTTTGCCATTGAAAAACGTCCAGAAATGTTTGAAGCTACTGACTGAATGAAAGGAGCTGGCATCTCACTCTCTTTGAATCTTCTTTATCATGCTAGGATTAGCAGGAAAAAGCAAAAAAATTTCAGAATTGCACCTTGCAATGTGGAGATATTACTGTTTGTGCATTTACAATATTCATTGATTTTTGCCATTGAAAAACATCATGTTATTCATATACCAGAAATGTTTGAAGCTACTGACTGAATGAAAGGAGCTGGCATCTCACTCTCTTTGAATCTTCTTTATCATGCTAGGATTAGCAGGAAAAAGCAAAAAAAATTTCAGAATTGCACCTTGCAATGTGGAGATATTACTGTTTGTGCATTTACAATATTCATTGATTTTTGCCATTGAAAAACGTCCAGAAATGTTTGAAGCTACTGACTGAATGAAAGGAGCTGGCATCTCACTCTCTTTGAATCTTCTTTTTCATGCTAGGATTAGCAGGAAAAAGCAAAAAATTTCAGAATTGCACCTTGCAATGTGGAGATATTACTGTTTGTGCATTTACAATATTCATTGATTTTTGCCATTGTAAAACATCATGTTATTCATATACCAGAAATGTTTGAAGCTACGGACTGAATGAAAGGAGCTGGCATCTCACTCTCTTTGAATCTTCTTTATCATGCTAGGATTAGCAGGAAAAAGCAAAAAAATTCAGAATTGCACCTTGCAATGTGGAGATATTACTGTTTGTGCATTTACAATATTCATTGATTTTTGCCATTGAAAAACGTCCAGAAATGTTTGTAGCTACTGACTGAATGAAAGGAGCTGGCATCTCACTCTCTTTGAATCTTCTATATCATGCTAGGATTAGCAGGAAAAAGCAAAAAATTTCAGAATTGCACCTTGCAATGTGGAGATATTACTGTTTGTGCATTTACAATATTCATTGATTTTTGCCATTGAAAAACATCATGTTATTCATATACCATAAATGTTTGAAGCTACTGACTGAAGGAAAGGAGCTGGCATCTCACTCTCTTTGAATCTTTATCATGCTAGGATTAGCAGGAAAAAGCAAAAAATTTCAGAATTGCACCTTGCAATGTGGAGATATTACTGTTTGTGCATTTACAATATTCATTGATTTTTGCCATTGAAAAACATCATGTTATTCATATACCAGAAATGTTTGAAGCTACTGACTGAATGAAAGGAGCTGGCATCTCACTCTCTTTGAATCTTCTTTATCATGCTAGGATTAGCAGGAAAAAGCCAAAAATTTCAGAATTGCACCTTGCAATGTGGAGATATTACTGTTTGTGCATTTACAATATTCATTGATTTTTGCCATTGAAAAACGTCCAGAAATGTTTGAAGCTACTGACTGAATGAAAGGAGCTGGCATCTCACTCTCTTTGAATCTTCTTTATCATGCTAGGATTAGCAGGAAAAAGCAAAAAAAATTTCAGAATTGCACCTTGCAATGTGGAGATATTACTGTATGTGCATTTACAATATTCATTGATTTTTGCCATTGAAAAACGTCCAGAAATGTTTGAAGCTACTGACTGAATGAAAGGAGCTGGCATCTCACTCTCTTTGAATCTTCTGTTTCATGCTAGGATTAGCAGGAAAAAGCAAAAATTTTCAGAATTGCACCTTGCAATGTGGAGATATTACTGTTTGTGCATTTACAATATTCATTGATTTTTGCCATTGTAAAACATCATGTTATTCATATACCAGAAATGTTTGAAGCTACTGACTGAATGAAAGGAGCTGGCATCTCACTCTCTTTGAATCTTCTGAATCATGCTAGGATTAGCAGGAAAAAGCAAAAAATTTCAGAATTGCACCTTGCAATGTGGAGATATTACTGTTTGTGCATTTACAATATTCATTGATTTTTGCCATTGAAAAACGTCCAGAAATGTTTGAAGCTACTGACTGAATGAAAGGAGCTGGCATCTCACTCTCTTAGAATCTTCTTTATCATGCTAGGATTAGCAGTAAAAAGCAAAAAATTTCAGAATTGCACCTTGCAATGTGGAGATATTACTGTTTGTGCATTTACAATATTCATTGATTTTTGCCATTGAAAAACATCATGTTATTCATATACCAGAAATGTTTGAAGCTACTGACTGAATGAAAGGAGCTGGCATCTCACTCTCTTTGAATCTTCTTTATCATGCTAGGATTAGCAGGAAAAAGTAAAAAATTTCAGAATTGCACCTTGCAATGTGGAGATATTACTGTTTGTGCATTTACAATATTCATTGATTTTTGCCATTGAAAAACGTCCAGAAATGTTTGAAGCTACTGACTGAATGAAAGGAGCTGGCATCTCACTCTCTTAGAATCTTCTTTATCATGCTAGGATTAGCAGGAAAAAGCAAAAAAAATTTCAGAATTGCACCTTGCAATGTGGAGATATTACTGTTTGTGCATTTACAATATTCATTGATTTTTGCCATTGAAAAACATCATGTTATTCATATACCAGAAATGTTTGAAGCTACTGACTGAATGAAAGGAGCTGGCATCTCACTCTCTTTGAATCTTTATCATGCTAGGATTAGCAGGAAAAAGCAAAAAATTTCAGAATTGCACCTTGCAATGTGGAGATATTACCGTTTGTGCATTTACAATATTCATTGATTTTTGCCATTGAAAAACATCATGTTATTCATATACCAGAAATGTTTGAAGCTACTGACTGAATGAAAGGAGCTGGCATCTCACTCTCTTTGAATCTTCTTTATCATGCTAAGATTAGCAGGAAAAAGTAAAAAATTTCAGAATTGCACCTTGCAATGTGGAGATATTACTGTTTGTGCATTTACAATATTCATTGATTTTTGCCATTGAAAAACATCCAGAAATGTTTGAAGCTACTGACTGAATGAAAGGAGCTGGCATCTCACTCTCTTAGAATCTTCTTTATCATGCTAGGATTAGCAGTAAAAAGCAAAAAATTTCAGAATTGCACCTTGCAATGTGGAGATATTACTGTTTGTGCATTTACAATATTCATTGATTTTTGCCATTGAAAAACATCATGTTATTCATATACCAGAAATGTTTGAAGCTACTGACTGAATGAAAGGAGCTGGCATCTCACTCTCTTTGAATCTTCTTTATCATGCTAGGATTAGCAGGAAAAAGCAAAAAATTTCAGAGTAGCACCTTGCAATGTGGAGATATTACTGTTTGTGCATTTACAATATTCATTGATTTTTGCCATTGAAAAACATCCAGAAATGTTTGAAGCTACTGACTGAATGAAAGGAGCTGGCATCTCACTCTCTTTGAATCTTCTTTATCATGCTAGGATTAGCAGGAAAAAGCAAAAAATTTCAGAATTGCACCTTGCAATGTGGAGATATTACTGTTTGTCCATTTACAATATTCATTGATTTTTGCCATTGAAAAACGTCCAGAAATGTTTGAAGCTACTGACTGAATGAAAGGAGCTGGCTTCTCACTCTCTTTGAATCTTCTTTATCATGCTAGGATTAGCAGGAAAAAGCAAAAAATTTCAGAATTGCACCTTGCAATGTGGAGATATTACTGTTTGTGCATTTACAATATTCATTGATTTTTGCCATTGAAAAACATCATGTTATTCATATACCAGAAATGTTTGAAGCTACTGACTGAATGAAAGGAGCTGGCATCTCACTCTCTTTGAATCTTTATCATGCTAGGATTAGCAGGAAAAAGCAAAAAATTTCAGAATTGCACCTTGCAATGTGGAGATATTACCGTTTGTGCATTTACAATATTCATTGATTTTTGCCATTGAAAAACATCATGTTATTCATATACCAGAAATGTTTGAAGCTACTGACTGAATGAAAGGAGCTGGCATCTCACTCTCTTTGAATCTTCTTTATCATGCTAAGATTAGCAGGAAAAAGTAAAAAATTTCAGAATTGCACCTTGCAATGTGGAGATATTACTGTTTGTGCATTTACAATATTCATTGATTTTTGCCATTGAAAAACGTCCAGAAATGTTTGAAGCTACTGACTGAATGAAAGGAGCTGGCATCTCACTCTCTTTGAATCTTCTTTATCATGCTAGGATTAGCAGTAAAAAGCAAAAAATTTCAGAATTGCACCTTGCAATGTGGAGATATTACTGTTTGTGCATTTACAATATTCATTGATTTTTGCCATTGAAAAACATCATGTTATTCATATACCAGAAATGTTTGAAGCTACTGACTGAATGAAAGGAGCTGGCATCTCACTCTCTTTGAATCTTCTTTATCATGCTAGGATTAGCAGGAAAAAGCAAAAAATTACAGAATTGCACCTTGCAATGTGGAGATATTACTTTTTGTGCATTTACAATATTCATTGATTTTTGCCATTGAAAAACGTCCAGAAATGTTTGAAGCTACTGACTGAATGAAAGGAGCTGGCATCTCACTCTCTTTGAATCTTCTTTATCATGCTAGGATTAGCAGGAAAAAGCAAAAAATTTCAGAATTGCACCTTGCAATGTGGAGATAGTACTGTTTGTGCATTTACAATATTCATTGATTTTTGCCATTGAAAAACGTCCAGAAATGTTTGAAGCTACTGACTGAATGAAAGGAGCTGGCATCTCACTCTCTTTGAATCGTCTTTATCATGCTAGGATTAGCAGGAAAAAGCAAAAAATTTCAGAATTGCACCTTGCAATGTGGAGATATTACTGTTTGTGCATTTACAATATTCATTGATTTTTGCCATTGAAAAACATCATGTTATTCATATACCAGAAATGTTTGAAGCTACTGACTGAATGAAAGGAGCTGGCATCTCACTCTCTTTGAATCTTCTTTATCATGCTAGGATTAGCAGGAAAAAGCAAAAAATTTCAGAATTGCACCTTGCAATGTGGAGATATTACTGTTTGTGCATTTACAATATTCATTGATTTTTGCCATTGAAAAACATCATGTTATTCATATACCAGAAATGTTTGAAGCTACTGACTGAATGAAAGGAGCTGGCATCTCACTCTCTTTGAATCTTCTTTATCATGTTAGGATTAGCAGGAAAAAGCAAAAAATTTCAGAATTGCACCTTGCAATGTGGAGATATTACTGTTTGTGCATTTACAATATTCATTGATTTTTGCCATTGAAAAACGTCCAGAAATGTTTGAAGCTACTGACTGAATGAAAGGAGCTGGCATCTCACTCTCTTTGAATCTTCTTTATCATGCTAGGATTAGCAGGAAAAAGCAAAAAATTTCAGAATTGCACCTTGCAATGTGGAGATATTACTGTTTGTGCATTTACAATATTCATTGATTTTTGCCATTGAAAAACATCATGTTATTCATATACCAGAAATGTTTGAAGCTACTGACTGAATGAAAGGAGCTGGCATCTCACTCTCTTTGAATCTTCTTTATCATGCTAGGATTAGCAGGAAAAAGCAAAAAATTTCAGAATTGCACCTTGCAATGTGGAGATATTACTGTTTGTGCATTTACAATATTCATTGATTTTTGCCATTGAAAAACGTCCAGAAATGTTTGAAGCTACTGACTGAATGAAAGGAGCTGGCATCTCACTCTCTTTGAATCTTCTTTATCATGCTAGGATTAGCAGGAAAAAGCAAAAAATTTCAGAATTGCACCTTGCAATGTGGAGATATTACTGTTTGTGCATTTACAATATTCATTGATTTTTGCCATTGAAAAACATCATGTTATTCATATACCAGAAATGTTTGAAGCTACTGACTGAATGAAAGGAGCTGGCATCTCACTCTCTTTGAATCTTCTTTATCATGCTAGGATTAGCAGGAAAAAGCAAAAAATTTCAGAATTGCACCTTGCAATGTGGAGATATTACTGTTTGTGCATTTACAATATTCATTGATTTTTGCCATTGAAAAACGTCCAGAAATGTTTGAAGCTACTGACTGAATGAAAGGAGCTGGCATCTCACTCTCTTTGAATCTTCTTTATCATGCTAGGATTAGCAGGAAAAAGCAAAAAATTTCAGAATTGCACCTTGCAATGTGGAGATATTACTGTTTGTGCATTTACAATATTCATTGATTTTTGCCATTGAAAAACATCATGTTATTCATATACCAGAAATGTTTGAAGCTACTGACTGAATGAAAGGAGCTGGCATCTCACTCTCTTTGAATCTTCTTTATCATGCTAGGATTAGCAGGAAAAAGCAAAAAATTTCAGAATTGCACCTTGCAATGTGGAGATATTACTGTTTGTGCATTTACAATATTCATTCATTTTTGCCATTGAAAAACATCATGTTATTCATATACCAGAAATGTTTGAAGCTACTGACTGAATGAAATGAGCTGGCATCTCACTCTCTTTGAATCTTCTTTATCATGCTAGGATTAGCAGGAAAAAGCAAAAAATTTCAGAATTGCACCTTGCAATGTGGAGATATTACTGTTTGTGCATTTACAATATTCATTGATTTTTGCCATTGAAAAACATCCAGAAATGTTTGAAGCTACTGACTGAATGAAAGGAGCTGGCATCTCACTCTCTTTGAATCTTCTTTATCATGCTAGGATTAGCAGGAAAAAGCAAAAAATTTCAGAATTGCACCTTGCAATGTGGAGATATTACTGTTTGTGCATTTACAATATTCATTGATTTTTGCCATTGAAAAACATCATGTTATTCATATACCAGAAATGTTTGAAGCTACTGACTGAATGAAAGGAGCTGGCATCTCACTCTCTTTGAATCTTCTTTATCATGCTAGGATTAGCAGGAAAAAGCAAAAAATTTCAGAATTGCACCTTGCAATGTGGAGATATTACTGTTTGTGCATTTACAATATTCATTGATTTTTGCCATTGTAAAACGTCCAGAAATGTTTGAAGCTACTGACTGAATGAAAGGAGCTGGCATCTCACTCTCTTTGAATCTTCTTTATCATGCTACGATTAGCAGGAAAAAGCAAAAAATTTCAGAATTGCACCTTGCAATGTGGAGATATTACTGTTTGTGCATTTACAATATTCATTGATTTTTGCCATTGAAAAACGTCCAGAAATGTTTGAAGCTACTGACTGAATGAAAGGAGCTGGCATCTCACTCTCTTTGAATCTTCTTTATCATGCTAGGATTAGCAGGAAAAAGCAAAAAATTTCAGAATTGCACCTTGCAATGTGGAGATATTACTGTTTGTGCATTTACAATATTCATTGATTTTTGCCATTGAAAAACATCATGTTATTCATATACCAGAAATGTTTGAAGCTACTGACTGAATGAAAGGAGCTGGCATCTCACTCTCTTTGAATCTTCTTTATCATGCTAGGATTAGCAGGAAAAAGGAAAAAATTTCAGAATTGCACCTTGCAATGTGGAGATATTACTGTTTGTGCATTTACAATATTCATTGATTTTTGCCATTGAAAAACATCATGTTATTCATATACCAGAAATGTTTGAAGCTATTGACTGAATGAAAGGAGCTGGCATCTCACTCTCTTTGAATCTTCTTTATCATGCTAGGATTAGCAGGAAAAAGCAAAAAATTTCAGAATTGCACCTTGCAATGTGGAGATATTACTGTTTGTGCATTTACAATATTCATTGATTTTTGCCATTGAAAAACATCATGTTATTCATATACCAGAAATGTTTGAAGCTACTGACTGAATGAAAGGAGCTGGCATCTCACTCTCTTTGAATCTTCTTTATCATGCTAGGATTAGCAGGAAAAAGCAAAAAATTTCAGAATTGCACCTTGCAATGTGGAGATATTACTGTTTGTGCATTTACAATATTCATTGATTTTTAACATTGAAAAACGTCCAGAAATGTTTGAAGCTACTGACTGAATGAAAGGAGCTGGCAACTCACTCTCTTTGAATCTTCTTTATCATGCTAGGATTAGCAGGAAAAAGCAAAAAATTTCAGAATTGCACCTTGCAATGTGGAGATATTACTGTTTGTGCATTTACAATATTCATTGATTTTTGCCATTGAAAAACATCATGTTATTCATATACCAGAAATGTTTGAAGCTACTGACTGAATGAAAGGAGCTGGCATCTCACTCTCTGAATCTTCTTTATCATGCTAGGATTAGCAGGAAAAAGCAAAAAATTTCAGAATTGCACCTTGCAATGTGGAGATATTACTGTTTGTGCATTTACAATATTCATTGATTTTTGCCATTGAAAAACATCCAGAAATGTTTGAAGCTACTGACTGAATGAAAGGAGCTGGCATCTCACTCTCTTTGAATCTTCTTTATCATGCTAGGATTAGCAGGAAAAAGCAAAAAATTTCAGAATTGCACCTTGCAATGTGGAGATATTACTTTTTGAGCATTTACAATATTCATTGATTTTTGCCATTGAAAAACGTCCAGAAATGTTTGAAGCTACTGACTGAATGAAAGGAGCTGGCATCTCACTCTCTTTGAATCTTCTTTATCATGCTAGGATTAGCAGGAAAAAGCAAAAAATTTCAGAATTGCACCTTGCAATGTGGAGATATTACTGTTTGTGCATTTACAATATTCATTGATTTTTGCCATTGAAAAACGTCCAGAAATGTTTGAAGCTACTGACTGAATGAAAGGAGCTGGCATCTCACTCTCTTTGAATCTTCTTTATCATGCTAGGATTAGCAGGAAAAAGCAAAAAATTTCAGAATTGCACCTTGCAATGTGGAGATATTACTGTTTGTGCATTTACAATATTCATTGATTTTTGCCATTGAAAAACATCATGTTATTCATATACCAGAAATGTTTGAAGCTACTGACTGAATGAAAGGAGCTGGCATCTCACTCTCTTTGAATCTTCTTTATCATGCTAGGATTAGCAGGAAAAAGCAAAAAATTTCAGAACTGCACCTTGCAATGTGGAGATATTACTGTTTGTGCATTTACAATATTCATTGATTTTTCCCATTGAAAAACGTCCAGAAATGTTTGAAGCTACTGACTGAATGAAAGGAGCTGGCATCTCACTCTCTTTGAATCTTCTTTATCATGCTAGGATTAGCAGGAAAAAGCAAAAAATTTCAGAATTGCACCTTGCAATGTGGAGATATTACTGTTTGTGCATTTACAATATTCATTGATTTTTACCATTGAAAAACATCATGTTATTCATATACCAGAAATGTTTGAAGCTACTGACTGAATGAAAGGAGCTGGCATCTCACTCTCTTTGAATCTTCTTTATCATGCTAGGATTAGCAGGAAAAAGCAAAAAATTTCAGAATTGCACCTTGCAATGTGGAGATATTACTGTTTGTGCATTTACAATATTCATTGATTTTTGCCATTGAAAAACGTCCAGAAATGTTTGAAGCTACCGACTGAATGAAAGGAGCTGGCATCTCACTCTCTTTGAATCTTCTTTATCATGCTAGGATTAGCAGGAAAAAGCAAAAAATTTCAGAATTGCACCTTGCAATGTGGAGATATTACTGTTTGTTCATTTACAATATTCATTGATTTTTGCCATTGAAAAACGTCCAGAAATGTTTGAAGCTACTGACTGAATGAAAGGAGCTGGCATCTCACTCTCTTTGAATCTTCTTTATCATGCTAGGATTAGCAGGAAAAAGCAAAAAATTTCAGAATTGCACCTTGCAATGTGGAGATATTACTGTTTGTGCATTTACAATATTCATTGATTTTTGCCATTGAAAAACGTCCAGAAATGTTTGAAGCTACTGACTGAATGAAAGGAGCTGGCATCTCACTCTCTTTGAATCTTCTTTATCATGCTAGGATTAGCAGGAAAAAGCAAAAAATTTCAGAATTGCACCTTGCAATGTGGAGATATTACTGTTTGTGCATTTACAATATTCATTGATTTTTGCCATTGAAAAACGTCCAGAAATGTTTGAAGCTACTGACTGAATGAAAGGAGCTGGCATCTCACTCTCTTTGAATCTTCTTTATCATGCTAGGATTAGCAGGAAAAAGCAAAAAATTTCAGAATTGCACCTTGCAATGTGGAGATATTACTCTTTGTGCATTTACAATATTCATTGATTTTTGCCATTGAAAAACATCATGTTATTCATATACCAGAAATGTTTGAAGCTACTGACTGAATGAAAGGAGCTGGCATCTCACTCTCTTTGAATCTTCTTTATCATGCTAGGATTAGCAGGAAAAAGCAAAAAATTTCAGAATTGCACCTTGCAATGTGGAAATATTACTGTTTGTGCATTTACAATATTCATTGTTTTTTGCCATTGATAAACATCATGTTATTCATATACCAGAAATATTTGAAGCTACTGACTGAATGAAAGGAGCTGGCATCTCACTCTCTTTGAATCTTCTTTATCATGCTAGGCTTAGCAGGAAAAAGCAAAAAATTTCAGAATTGCACCTTGCAATGTGGAGATATTACTGTTTGTGCATTTACAATATTCATTGATTTTTGCCATTGAAAAATGTCCAGAAATGTTTGAAGCTACTGACTGAATGAAAGGAGCTGGCATCTCACTCTCTTTGAATCTTCTTTATCATGCTAGGATTAGCAGGAAAAAGCAAAAAATTTCAGAATTGCACCTTGCAATGTGGAGATATTACTGTTTGTGCATTTACAATATTCATTGATTTTTGCCATTGAAAAACATCATGTTATTCATATACCAGAAATGTTTGAAGCTACTGACTGAATGAAAGGAGCTGGCATCTCACTCTCTTTGAATCTTCTTTATCATGCTAGGATTAGCAGGAAAAAGCAAAAAATTTCAGAATTGCACCTTGCAATGTGGAGATATTACTGTTTGTGCATTTACAATATTCATTGATTTTTGCCATTGAAAAACGTCCAGAAATGTTTGAAGCTACTGACTGAATGAAAGGAGCTGGCATCTCACTCTCTTTGAATCTTCTTTATCATGCTAGGATTAGCAGGAAAAAGCAAAAAATTTCAGAATTGCACCTTGCAATGTGGAGATATTACTGTTTGTGCATTTACAATATTCATAGATTTGTGCCATTGAAAAACATCCAGAAATGTTTGAAGCTACTGACTGAATGAAAGGAGCTGGCATCTCACTCTCTTTGAATCTTCTTTATCATGCTAGGATTAGCAGGAAAAAGCAAAAAATTTCAGAATTGCACCTTGCAATGTGGAGATATTACTGTTTGTGCATTTACAATATTCATTGATTTTTGCCATTGAAAAACATCATGTTATTCATATACCAGAAATGTTTGAAGCTACTGACTGAATGAAAGGAGCTGGCATCTCACTCTCTTTGAATCTTCTTTATCATGCTAGGATTAGCAGGAAAAAGGAAAAAATTTCAGAATTGCACCTTGCAATGTGGAGATATTACTGTTTGTGCATTTACAATATTCATTGATTTTTGCCATTGAAAAACATCATGTTATTCATATACCAGAAATGTTTGAAGCTACTGACTGAATGAAAGGAGCTGGCATCTCACTCTCTTTGAATCTTCTTTATCATGCTAGGATTAGCAGGAAAAAGCAAAAAATTTCAGAATTGCACCTTGCAATGTGGAGATATTACTGTTTGTGCATTTACAATATTCATTGATTTTTGCCCTTGAAAAACATCATGTTATTCATATACCAGAAATGTTTGAAGCTACTGACTGAATGAAAGGAGCTGGCATCTCACTCTCTTTGAATCTTCTTTATCATGCTAGGATTAGCAGGAAAAAGTAAAAATTTTCAGAATTGCACCTTGCAATGTGGAGATATTACTGTTTGTGCATTTACAATATTCATTGATTTTTGCCATTGAAAAACGTCCAGAAATGTTTGAAGCTACTGACTGAATGAAAGGAGCTGGCATCTCACTCTCTTTGAATCTTCTTTATCATGCTAGGATTAGCAGGAAAAAGCAAAAAATTTCAGAATTGCACCTTGCAATGTGGAGATATTACTGTTTGTGCATTTACAATATTCATTGATTTTTGCCCTTGAAAAACATCATGTTATTCATATACCAGAAATGTTTGAAGCTACTGACTGAATGAAAGGAGCTGGCATCTCACTCTCTTTCAATCTTCTTTATCATGCTAGGATTAGCAGGAAAAAGCAAAAAATTTCAGAATTGCACCTTGCAATGTGGAGATATTACTGTTTGTGCATTTACAATATTCATTGATTTTTGCCATTGAAAAACGTCCAGAAATGTTTGAAGCTACTGACTGAATGAAAGGAGCTGGCATCTCACTCTCTTTGAATCTTCTTTATCATGCTAGGATTAGCAGGAAAAAGCAAAAAATTTCAGAATTGCACCTTGCAATGTGGAGATATTACTCTTTGTGCATTTACAATATTCATTGATTTTTGCCATTGAAAAACATCATGTTATTCATATACCAGAAATGTTTGAAGCTACTGACTGAATGAAAGGAGCTGGCATCTCACTCTCTTTGAATCTTCTTTATCATGCTAGGCTTAGCAGGAAAAAGCAAAAAATTTCAGAATTGCACCTTGCAATGTGGAGATATTACTGTTTGTGCATTTACAATATTCATTGATTTTTGCCATTGAAAAACGTCCAGAAATGTTTGAAGCTACTGACTGAATGAAAGGAGCTGGCATCTCACTCTCTTTGAATCTTCTTTATCATGCTAGGATTAGCAGGAAAAAGCAAAAAATTTCAGAATTGCACCTTGCAATGTGGAGATATTACTGTTTGTGCATTTACAATATTCATTGATTTTTGCCATTGAAAAACATCATGTTATTCATATACCAGAAATGTTTGAAGCTACTGACTGAATGAAAGGAGCTGGCATCTCACTCTCTTTGAATCTTCTTTATCATGCTAGGATTAGCAGGAAAAAGCAAAAAATTTCAGAATTGCACCTTGCAATGTGGAGATATTACTGTTTGTGCATTTACAATATTCATTGATTTTTGCCATTGAAAAACGTCCAGAAATGTTTGAAGCTACTGACTGAATGAAAGGAGCTGGCATCTCACTCTCTTTGAATCTTCTTTATCATGCTAGGATTAGCAGGAAAAAGCAAAAAATTTCAGAATTGCACCTTGCAATGTGGAGATATTACTGTTTGTGCATTTACAATATTCATTGATTTGTGCCATTGAAAAACGTCCAGAAATGTTTGAAGCTACTGACTGAATGAAAGGAGCTGGCATCTCACTCTCTTTGAATCTTCTTTATCATGCTAGGATTAGCAGGAAAAAGCAAAAAATTTCAGAATTGCACCTTGCAATGTGGAGATATTACTGTTTGTGCATTTACAATATTCATTGATTTTTGCCATTGAAAAACATCATGTTATTCATATACCAGAAATGTTTGAAGCTACTGACTGAATGAAAGGAGCTGGCATCTCACTCTCTTTGAATCTTCTTTATCATGCTAGGATTAGCAGGAAAAAGGAAAAAATTTCAGAATTGCACCTTGCAATGTGGAGATATTACTGTTTGTGCATTTACAATATTCATTGATTTTTGCCATTGAAATACATCATGTTATTCATATACCAGAAATGTTTGAAGCTACTGACTGAATGAAAGGAGCTGGCATCTCACTCTCTTTGAATCTTCTTTATCATGCTAGGATTAGCAGGAAAAAGCAAAAAATTTCAGAATTGCACCTTGCAATGTGGAGATATTATTGTTTGTGCATTTACAATATTCATTGATTTTTGCCCTTGAAAAACATCATGTTATTCATATACCAGAAATGTTTGAAGCTACTGACTGAATGAAAGGAGCTGGCATCTCACTCTCTTTGAATCTTCTTTATCATGCTAGGATTAGCAGGAAAAAGCAAAAAATTTCAGAATTGCACCTTGCAATGTGGAGATATTACTGTTTGTGCATTTACAATATTCATTGATTTTTGCCCTTGAAAAACATGATGTTATTCATATACCAGAAATGTTTGAAGCTACTGACTGAATGAAAGGAGCTGGCATCTCACTCTCTTTGAATCTTCTTTATCATGCTAGGATTAGCAGGAAAAAGCAAAAAATTTTCAGAATTGCACCTTGCAATGTGGAGATATTACTGTTTGTGCATTTACAATATTCATTGATTTTTGCCATTGAAAAACGTCCAGAAATGTTTGAAGCTACTGACTGAATGAAAGGAGCTGGCATCTCACTCTCTTTGAATCTTCTTTATCATGCTAGGATTAGCAGGAAAAAGCAAAAAATTTCAGAATTGCACCTTGCAATGTGGAGATATTACTGTTTGTGCATTTACAATATTCATTGATTTTTGCCATTGAAAAACGTCCAGAAATGTTTGAAGCTACTGAATGAATGAAAGGAGCTGGCATCTCACTCTCTTTGAATCTTCTTTATCATGCTACTATTAGCAGGAAAAAGCAAAAAATTTCAGAATTGCACCTTGCAATGTGGAGATATTACTGTTTGTGCATTTACAATATTCATTGATTTTTGCCATTGAAAAACGTCCAGAAATGTTTGAAGCTACTGACTGAATGAAAGGAGCTGGCATCTCACTCTCTTTGAATCTTCTTTATCATGCTAGGATTAGCAGGAAAAAGCAAAAAATTTCAGAATTGCACCTTGCAATGTGGAGATATTACTGTTTGTGCATTTACAATATTCATTGATTTTTGCCATTGAAAAACATCATGTTATTCATATACCAGAAATGTTTGAAGCTACTGACTGAATGAAAGGAGCTGGCATCTCACTCTCTTTGAATCTTCTTTATCATGCTAGGATTAGCAGGAAAAAGCAAAAAATTTCAGAATTGCACCTTGCAATGTGGAGATATTACTGTTTGTGCATTTACAATATTCATTGGTTTTTGCCATTGAAAAACGTCCAGAAATGTTTGAAGCTACTGACTGAATGAAAGGAGCTGGCATCTCACTCTCTTTGAATCTTCTTTATCATGCTAGGATTAGCAGGAAAAAGCAAAAAATTTCAGAATTGCACCTTGCAATGTGGAGATATTACTGTTTGTGCATTTACAATATTCATTGATTTTTGCCATTGAAAAACATCATGTTATTCATATGCCAGAAATGTTTGAAGCTACTGACTGAATGAAAGGAGCTGGCATCTCACTCTCTTTGAATCTTCTTTATCATGCTAGGATTAGCAGGAAAAAGCAAAAAATTTCAGAATTGCACCTTGCAATGTGGAGATATTACTGTTTGTGCATTTACAATATTCATTGATTTTTGCCATTGAAAAACGTCCAGAAATGTTTGAAGCTACTGACTGAATGAAAGGAGCTGGCATCTCACTCTCTTTGAATCTTCTTTATCATGCTAGGATTAGCAGGAAAAAGCAAAAAATTTCAGAATTGCACCTTGCAATGTGGAGATATTACTGTTTGTGCATTTACAATATTCATTGATTTTTGCCATTGAAAAACGTCCAGAAATGTTTGAAGCTACTGACTGAATGAAAAGAGCTGGCATCTCACTCTCTTTGAATCTTCTTTATCATGCTAGGATTAGCAGGAAAAAGCAAAAAATTTCAGAATTGCACCTTGCAATGTGGAGATATTACTGTTTGTGCATTTACAATATTCATTGATTTTTGCCCTTGAAAAACATCATGTTATTCATATACCAGAAATGTTTGAAGCTACTGACTGAATGAAAGGAGCTGGCATCTCACTCTCTTTGAATCTTCTTTATCATGCTAGGATTAGCAGGAAAAAGCAAAAAATTTTCAGAATTGCACCTTGCAATGTGGAGATATTACTGTTTGTGCATTTACAATATTCATTGATTTTTGCCATTGAAAAACGTCCAGAAATGTTTGAAGCTACTGACTGAATGAAAGGAGCTGGCATCTCACTCTCTTTGAATCTTCTTTATCATGCTACTATTAGCAGGAAAAAGCAAAAAATTTCAGAATTGCACCTTGCAATGTGGAGATATTACTGTTTGTGCATTTACAATATTCATTGATTTTTGCCATTGAAAAACGTCCAGAAATGTTTGAAGCTACTGACTGAATGAAAGGAGCTGGCATCTCACTCTCTTTGAATCTTCTTTATCATGCTACTATTAGCAGGAAAAAGCAAAAAATTTCAGAATTGCACCTTGCAATGTGGAGATATTACTGTTTGTGCATTTACAATATTCATTGATTTTTGCCATTGAAAAACGTCCAGAAATGTTTGAAGCTACTGACTGAATGAAAGGAGCTGGCATCTCACTCTCTTTGAATCTTCTTTATCATGCTAGGATTAGCAGGAAAAAGCAAAAAATTTCAGAATTGCACCTTGCAATGTGGAGATATTACTGTTTGTGCATTTACAATATTCATTGATTTTTGCCCTTGAAAAACATCATGTTATTCATATACCAGAAATGTTTGAAGCTACTGACTGAATGAAAGGAGCTGGCATCTCACTCTCTTTGAATCTTCTTTATCATGCTAGGATTAGCAGGAAAAAGCAAAAAATTTTCAGAATTGCACCTTGCAATGTGGAGATATTACTGTTTGTGCATTTACAATATTCATTGATTTTTGCCATTGAAAAACGTCCAGAAATGTTTGAAGCTACTGACTGAATGAAAGGAGCTGGCATCTCACTCTCTTTGAATCTTCTTTATCATGCTACTATTAGCAGGAAAAAGCAAAAAATTTCAGAATTGCACCTTGCAATGTGGAGATATTACTGTTTGTGCATTTACAATATTCATTGATTTTTGCCATTGAAAAACGTCCAGAAATGTTTGAAGCTAGTGACTGAATGAAAGGAGCTGGCATCTCACTCTCTTTGAATCTTCTTTATCATGCTACTATTAGCAGGAAAAAGCAAAAAATTTCAGAATTGCACCTTGCAATGTGGAGATATTACTGTTTGTGCATTTACAATATTCATTGATTTTTGCCATTGAAAAACGTCCAGAAATGTTTGAAGCTACTGACTGAATGAAAGGAGCTGGCATCTCACTCTCTTTGAATCTTCTTTATCATGCTAGGATTAGCAGGAAAAAGCAAAAAATTTCAGAATTGCACCTTGCAATGTGGAGATATTACTGTTTGTGCATTTACAATATTCATTGATTTTTGCCATTGAAAAACATCATGTTATTCATATACCAGAAATGTTTGAAGCTACTGACTGAATGAAAGGAGCTGGCATCTCACTCTCTTTGAATCTTCTTTATCATGCTAGGATTAGCAGGAAAAAGCAAAAAATTTCAGAATTGCACCTTGCAATGTGGAGATATTACTGTTTGTGCATTTACAATATTCATTGGTTTTTGCCATTGAAAAACGTCCAGAAATGTTTGAAGCTACTGACTGAATGAAAGGAGCTGGCATCTCACTCTCTTTGAATCTTCTTTATCATGCTAGGATTAGCAGGAAAAAGCAAAAAATTTCAGAATTGCACCTTGCAATGTGGAGATATTACTGTTTGTGCATTTACAATATTCATTGATTTTTGCCATTGAAAAACATCATGTTATTCATATGCCAGAAATGTTTGAAGCTACTGACTGAATGAAAGGAGCTGGCATCTCACTCTCTTTGAATCTTCTTTATCATGCTAGGATTAGCAGGAAAAAGCAAAAAATTTCAGAATTGCACCTTGCAATGTGGAGATATTACTGTTTGTGCATTTACAATATTCATTGATTTTTGCCATTGAAAAACGTCCAGAAATGTTTGAAGCTACTGACTGAATGAAAGGAGCTGGCATCTCACTCTCTTTGAATCTTCTTTATCATGCTAGGATTAGCAGGAAAAAGCAAAAAATTTCAGAATTGCACCTTGCAATGTGGAGATATTACTGTTTGTGCATTTACAATATTCATTGATTTTTGCCATTGAAAAACATCATGTTATTCATATACCAGAAATGTTTGAAGCTACTGACTGAATGAAAGGAGCTGGCATCTCACTCTCTTTGAATCTTCTTTATCATGCTAGGATTAGCAGGAAAAAGCAAAAAATTTCAGAATTGCACCTTGCAATGTGGAGATATTACTGTTTGTGCATTTACAATATTCATTGGTTTTTGCCATTGAAAAACGTCCAGAAATGTTTGAAGCTACTGACTGAATGAAAGGAGCTGGCATCTCACTCTCTTTGAATCTTCTTTATCATGCTAGGATTAGCAGGAAAAAGCAAAAAATTTCAGAATTGCACCTTGCAATGTGGAGATATTACTGTTTGTGCATTTACAATATTCATTGATTTTTGCCATTGAAAAACATCATGTTATTCATATGCCAGAAATGTTTGAAGCTACTGACTGAATGAAAGGAGCGGCATATCACTCTCTTTGAATCTTCTTTATCATGCTAGGATTAGCAGGAAAAAGCAAAAAATTTCAGAATTGCACCTTGCAATGTGGAGATATTACTGTTTGTGCATTTACAATATTCATTGATTTTTGCCATTGAAAAACGTCCAGAAATGTTTGAAGCTACTGACTGAATGAAAGGAGCTGGCATCTCACTCTCTTTGAATCTTCTTTATCATGCTAGGATTAGCAGGAAAAAGCAAAAAATTTCAGAATTGCACCTTGCAATGCGGAGATATTACTGTTTGTGCATTTACAATATTCATTGATTTTTGCCATTGAAAAACGTCCAGAAATGTTTGAAGCTACTGACTGAATGAAAGGAGCTGGCATCTCACTCTCTTTGAATCTTCTTTATCATGCTAGGATTAGCAGGAAAAAGCAAAAAATTTCAGAATTGCACCTTGCAATGTGGAGATATTACTGTTTGTGCATTTACAATATTCATTGATTTTTGCCCTTGAAAAACATCATGTTATTCATATACCAGAAATGTTTGAAGCTACTGACTGAATGAAAGGAGCTGGCATCTCACTCTCTTTGAATCTTCTTTATCATGCTAGGATTAGCAGGAAAAAGCAAAAAATTTCAGAATTGCACCTTGCAATGTGGAGATTTTACTGTTTGTGCATTTACAATATTCATTGATTTTTGCCATTGAAAAACGTCCAGAAATGTTTGAAGCTACTGACTGAATGAAAGGAGCTGGCCTCTCACTCTCTTTGAATCTTCTTTATCATGCTAGGATTAGCAGGAAAAAGCAAAAAATTTCAGAATTGCACCTTGCAATGTGGAGATATTACTGTTTGTGCATTTACAATATTCATTGATTTTTGCCCTTGAAAAACATCATGTTATTCATATACCAGAAATGTTTGAAGCTACTGACTGAATGAAAGGAGCTGGCATCTCACTCTCTTTGAATCTTCTTTATCATGCTAGGATCAGCAGGAAAAAGCAAAAAATTTCAGAATTGCACCTTGCAATGTGGAGATATTACTGTTTGTGCATTTACAATATTCATTGATTTTTGCCATTGAAAAGCGTCCAGAAATGTTTGAAGCTACTGACTGAATGAAAGGAGCTGGCATCTCACTCTCTTTGAATCTTCTTTATCATGCTAGGATTAGCAGGAAAAAGCAAAAAATTTCAGAATTGCACCTTGCAATGTGGAGATATTACTGTTTGTGCATTTACAATATTCATTGATTTTTGCCATTGAAAAACATCATGTTATTCATATACCAGAAATGTTTGAAGCTACTGACTGAATGAAAGGAGCTGGCATATCACTCTCTTTGAATCTTCTTTATCATGCTAGGATTAGCAGGAAAAAGCAAAAAATTTCAGAATTGCACCTTGCAATGTGGAGATATTACTGTTTGTGCATTTAGAATATTCATTGATTTTTGCCATTGAAAAACGTCCAGAAATGTTTGAAGCTACTGACTGAATGAAAGGAGCTGGCATCTCACTCTCTTTGAATCTTCTTTATCATGCTAGGATTAGCAGGAAAAAGCAAAAAATTTCAGAATTGCACCTTGCAATGTGGAGATATTACTGTTTGTGCATTTACAATATTCATTGATTTTTGCCATTGAAAAACATCATGTTATTCATATACCAGAAATGTTTGAAGCTACTGACTGAATGAAAGGAGCTGGCATCTCACTCTCTTTGAATCTTCTTTATCATGCTAGGATTAGCAGGAAAAAGCAAAAAATTTCAGAATTGCACCTTGCATGTGGAGATATTACTGTTTGTGCATTTACAATATTCATTGATTTTTGCCATTGAAAAACGTCCAGAAATGTTTGAAGCTACTGACTGAATGAAAGGAGCTGGCATCTCACTCTCTTTGAATCTTCTTTATCATGCTAGGATTAGCAGGAAAAAGCAAAAAATTTCAGAATTGCACCTTGCAATGTGGAGATATTACTGTTTGTGCATTTACAATATTCATTGATTTTTGCCATTGAAAAACATCATGTTATTCATATACCAGAAATGTTTGAAGCTACTGACTGAATGAAAGGAGCTGGCATCTCACTCTCTTTGAATCTTCTTTATCATGCTAGGATTAGCAGGAAAAAGCAAAAAATTTCAGAATTGCACCTTGCAATGTGGAGATATTACTGTTTGTGCATTTACAATATTCATTGATTTTTGCCATTGAAAAACGTCCAGAAATGTTTGAAGCTACTGACTGAATGAAAGGAGCTGGCATCTCACTCTCTTTGAATCTTCTTTATCATGCTAGGATTAGCAGGAAAAAGCAAAAAATTTCAGAATTGCACCTTGCAATGGGGAGATATTACTGTTTGTGCATTTACAATATTCATTGATTTTTGCCATTGAAAAACGTCCAGAAATGTTTGAAGCTACTGACTGAATGAAAGGAGCTGGCATCTCACTCTCTTTGAATCTTCTTTATCATGCTAGGATTAGCAGGAAAAAGCAAAAAATTTCAGAATTGCACCTTGCAATGTGGAGATATTACTCTTTGTGCATTTACAATATTCATTGATTTTTGCCATTGAAAAACATCATGTTATTCATATACCAGAAATGTTTGAAGCTACTGACTGAATGAAAGGAGCTGGCATCTCACTCTCTTTGAATCTTCTTTATCATGCTAGGATTAGCAGGAAAAAGCAAAAAATTTCAGAATTGCACCTTGCATGTGGAGATATTACTGTTTGTGCATTTACAATATTCATTGATTTTTGCCATTGAAAAACGTCCAGAAATGTTTGAAGCTACTGACTGAATGAAAGGAGCTGGCATCTCACTCTCTTTGAATCTTCTTTATCATGCTAGGATTAGCAGGAAAAAGCAAAAAATTTCAGAATTGCACCTTGCAATGTGGAGATATTACTGTTTGTGCATTTACAATATTCATTGATTTTTGCCATTGAAAAACATCATGTTATTCATATACCAGAAATGTTTGAAGCTACTGACTGAATGAAAGGAGCTGGCATCTCACTCTCTTTGAATCTTCTTTATCATGCTAGGATTAGCAGGAAAAAGCAAAAAATTTCAGAATTGCACCTTGCATGTGGAGATATTACTGTTTGTGCATTTACAATATTCATTGATTTTTGCCATTGAAAAACGTCCAGAAATGTTTGAAGCTACTGACTGAATGAAAGGAGCTGGCATCTCACTCTCTTTGAATCTTCTTTATCATGCTAGGATTAGCAGGAAAAAGCAAAAAATTTCAGAATTGCACCTTGCAATGTGGAGATATTACTGTTTGTGCATTTACAATATTCATTGATTTTTGCCATTGAAAAACATCATGTTATTCATATACCAGAAATGTTTGAAGCTACTGACTGAATGAAAGGAGCTGGCATCTCACTCTCTTTGAATCTTCTTTATCATGCTAGGATTAGCAGGAAAAAGCAAAAAATTTCAGAATTGCACCTTGCAATGTGGAGATATTACTGTTTGTGCATTTACAATATTCATTGATTTTTGCCATTGAAAAACGTCCAGAAATGTTTGAAGCTACTGACTGAATGAAAGGAGCTGGCATCTCACTCTCTTTGAATCTTCTTTATCATGCTAGGATTAGCAGGAAAAAGCAAAAAATTTCAGAATTGCACCTTGCAATGGGGAGATATTACTGTTTGTGCATTTACAATATTCATTGATTTTTGCCATTGAAAAACGTCCAGAAATGTTTGAAGCTACTGACTGAATGAAAGGAGCTGGCATCTCACTCTCTTTGAATCTTCTTTATCATGCTAGGATTAGCAGGAAAAAGCAAAAAATTTCAGAATTGCACCTTGCAATGTGGAGATATTACTCTTTGTGCATTTACAATATTCATTGATTTTTGCCATTGAAAAACATCATGTTATTCATATACCAGAAATGTTTGAAGCTACTGACTGAATGAAAGGAGCTGGCATCTCACTCTCTTTGAATCTTCTTTATCATGCTAGGATTAGCAGGAAAAAGCAAAAAATTTCAGAATTGCACCTTGCAATGTGGAGATATTACTGTTTGTGCATTTACAATATTCATTGATTTTTGCCATTGAAAAACATCATGTTATTCATATACCAGAAATGTTTGAAGCTTCTGACTGAATGAAAGGAGCTGGCATCTCACTCTCTTTGAATCTTCTTTATCATGCTAGGCTTAGCAGGAAAAAGCAAAAAATTTCAGAATTGCACCTTGCAATGTGGAGATATTACTGTTTGTGCATTTACAATATTCATTGATTTTTGCCATTGAAAAAAGTCCAGAAATGTTTGAAGCTACTGACTGAATGAAAGGAGCTGGCATCTCACTCTCTTTGAATCTTCTTTATCATGCTAGGATTAGCAGGAAAAAGCAAAAAATTTCAGAATTGCACCTTGCAATGTGGAGATATTACTGTTTGTGCATTTACAATATTCATTGATTTTTGCCATTGAAAAACATCATGTTATTCATATACCAGAAATGTTTGAAGCTACTGACTGAATGAAAGGAGCTGGCATCTCACTCTCTTTGAATCTTCTTTATCATGCTAGGATTAGCAGGAAAAAGCAAAAAATTTCAGAATTGCACCTTGCAATGTGGAGATATTACTGTTTGTGCATTTACAATATTCATTGATTTTTGCCATTGAAAAACGTCCAGAAATGTTTGAAGCTACTGACTGAATGAAAGGAGCTGGCATCTCACTCTCTTTGAATCTTCTTTATCATGCTAGGATTAGCAGGAAAAAGCAAAAAATTTCAGAATTGCACCTTGCAATGTGGAGATATTACTGTTTGTGCATTTACAATATTCATTGATTTTTGCCATTGAAAAACATCATGTTATTCATATACCAGAAATGTTTGAAGCTACTGACTGAATGAAAGGAGCTGGCATCTCACTCTCTTTGAATCTTCTTTATCATGCTAGGATTAGCAGGAAAAAGCAAAAAATTTCAGAATTGCACCTTGCAATGTGGAGATATTACTGTTTGTGCATTTACAATATTCATTGATTTTTGCCATTGAAAAACGTCCAGAAATGTTTGAAGCTACTGACTGAATGAAAGGAGCTGGCATCTCACTCTCTTTGAATCTTCTTTATCATGCTAGGATTAGCAGGAAAAAGCAAAAAATTTCAGAATTGCACCTTGCAATGGGGAGATATTACTGTTTGTGCATTTACAATATTCATTGATTTTTGCCATTGAAAAACGTCCAGAAATGTTTGAAGCTACTGACTGAATGAAAGGAGCTGGCATCTCACTCTCTTTGAATCTTCTTTATCATGCTAGGATTAGCAGGAAAAAGCAAAAAATTTCAGAATTGCACCTTGCAATGTGGAGATATTACTCTTTGTGCATTTACAATATTCATTGATTTTTGCCATTGAAAAACATCATGTTATTCATATACCAGAAATGTTTGAAGCTACTGACTGAATGAAAGGAGCTGGCATCTCACTCTCTTTGAATCTTCTTTATCATGCTAGGATTAGCAGGAAAAAGCAAAAAATTTCAGAATTGCACCTTGCAATGTGGAGATATTACTGTTTGTGCATTTACAATATTCATTGATTTTTGCCATTGAAAAACATCATGTTATTCATATACCAGAAATGTTTGAAGCTTCTGACTGAATGAAAGGAGCTGGCATCTCACTCTCTTTGAATCTTCTTTATCATGCTAGGCTTAGCAGGAAAAAGCAAAAAATTTCAGAATTGCACCTTGCAATGTGGAGATATTACTGTTTGTGCATTTACAATATTCATTGATTTTTGCCATTGAAAAAAGTCCAGAAATGTTTGAAGCTACTGACTGAATGAAAGGAGCTGGCATCTCACTCTCTTTGAATCTTCTTTATCATGCTAGGATTAGCAGGAAAAAGCAAAAAATTTCAGAATTGCACCTTGCAATGTGGAGATATTACTGTTTGTGCATTTACAATATTCATTGATTTTTGCCATTGAAAAACATCATGTTATTCATATACCAGAAATGTTTGAAGCTTCTGACTGAATGAAAGGAGTTGGCATCTCACTCTCTTTGAATCTTCTTTATCATGCTAGGCTTAGCAGGAAAAAGCAAAAAATTTCAGAATTGCACCTTGCAATGTGGAGATATTACTGTTTGTGCATTTACAATATTCATTGATTTTTGCCATTGAAAAAAGTCCAGAAATGTTTGAAGCTACTGACTGAATGAAAGGAGCTGGCATCTCACTCTCTTTGAATCTTCTTTATCATGCTAGGATTAGCAGGAAAAAGCAAAAAATTTCAGAATTGCACCTTGCAATGTGGAGATATTACTGTTTGTGCATTTACAATATTCATTGATTTTTGCCATTGAAAAACATCATGTTATTCATTTACCAGAAATGTTTGAAGCTACTGACTGAATGAAAGGAGCTGGCATCTCACTCTCTTTGAATCTTCTTTATCATGCTAGGATTAGCAGGAAAAAGCAAAAAATTTCAGAATTGCACCTTGCAATGTGGAGATATTACTGTTTGTGCATTTACAATATTCATTGATTTTTGCCATTGAAAAACATCATGTTATTCATATACCAGAAATGTTTGAAGCTACTGACTGAATGAAAGGAGCTGGCATCTCACTCTCTTTGAATCTTTATCATGCTAGGATTAGCAGGAAAAAGCAAAAAATTTCAGAATTGCACCTTGCAATGTAGAGATATTACTGTTTGTGCATTTACAATATTCATTGATTTTTGCCATTGAAAAACATCATGTTATTCATATACCAGAAATGTTTGAAGCTACTGACTGAATGAAAGGAGCTGGCATCTCACTCTCTTTGAATCTTCTTTATCATGCTAGGATTAGCAGGAAAAAGTAAAAAATTTCAGAATTGCACCTTGCAATGTAGAGATATTACTGTTTGTGCATTTACAATATTCATTGATTTTTGCCATTGAAAAACGTCCAGAAATGTTTGAAGCTACTGACTGAATGAAAGGAGCTGGCATCTCACTCTCTTTGAATCTTCTTTATCATGCTAGGATTAGCAGGAAAAAGCAAAAAATTTCAGAATTGCACCTTGCAATGTGGAGATATTACTGTTTGTGCATTTACAATATTCTTTGATTTTTGCCATTGAAAAACATCATGTTATTCATATACCAGAAATGTTTGAAGCTACTGACTGAATGAAAGGAGCTGGCATCTCACTCTCTTTGAATCTTCTTTATCATGCTAGGATTAGCAGGAAAAAGCAAAAAATTTCAGAATTGCACCTTGCAATGTGGAGATATTACTGTTTGTGCATTTACAATATTCATTGATTTTTGCCATTGAAAAACGTCCAGAAATGTTTGAAGCTACTGACTGAATGAAAGGAGCTGGCATCTCACTCTCTTTGAATCTTCTTTATCATGCTAGGATTAGCAGGAAAAAGCAAAAAATTTCAGAATTGTACCTTGCAATGTGGAGATATTACTGTTTGTGCATTTACAATATTCATTGATTTTTGCCATTGAAAAACATCATGTTATTCATATACCAGAAATGTTTGAAGCTACTGACTGAATGAAAGGAGCTGGCATCTCACTCTCTTTGAATCTTCTTTATCATGCTAGGATTAGCAGGAAAAAGCAAAAAATTTCAGAATTGCACCTTGCAATGTGGAGATATTACTGTTTGTGCATTTACAATATTCATTGATTTTTGCCATTGAAAAACGTCCAGAAATGTTTGAAGCTACTGACTGAATGAAAGGAGCTGGCATCTCACTCTCTTTGAATCTTCTTTATCATGCTAGGATTAGCAGGAAAAAGCAAAAAATTTCAGAATTGCACCTTGCAATGTGGAGATATTACTGTTTGTGCATTTACAATATTCATTGATTTTTGCCATTGAAAAACGTCCAGAAATGTTTGAAGCTACTGACTGAATGAAAGGAGCTGGCATCTCACTCTCTTTGAATCTTCTTTATCATGCTAGGATTAGCAGGAAAAAGCAAAAAGTTTTAGAATTGCACCTTGCAATGTGGAGATATTACTCTTTGTGCATTTACAATATTCATTGATTTTTGCCATTGAAAAACATCATGTTATTCATATACCAGAAATGTTTGAAGCTACTGACTGAATGAAAGGAGCTGGCATCTCACTCTCTTTGAATCTTCTTTATCATGCTAGGATTAGCAGGAAAAAGCAAAAAATTTCAGAATTGCACCTTGCAATGTGGAGATATTACTGTTTGTGCATTTACAATATTCATTGATTTTTGCCATTGAAAAACATCATGTTATTCATATACCAGAAATGTTTGAAGCTTCTGACTGAATGAAAGGAGCTGGCATCTCACTCTCTTTGAATCTTCCTTATCATGCTAGGCTTAGCAGGAAAAAGCAAAAAATTTCAGAATTGCACCTTGCAATGTGGAGATATTACTGTTTGTGCATTTACAATATTCATTGATTTTTGCCATTGAAAAAAGTCCAGAAATGTTTGAAGCTACTGACTGAATGAAAGGAGCTGGCATCTCACTCTCTTTGAATCTTCTTTATCATGCTAGGATTAGCAGGAAAAAGCAAAAAATTTCAGAATTGCACCTTGCAATGTGGAGATATTACTGTTTGTGCATTTACAATATTCATTGATTTTTGCCATTGAAAAACATCATGTTATTCATATACCAGAAATGTTTGAAGCTACTGACTGAATGAAAGGAGCTGGCATCTCACTCTCTTTGAATCTTCTTTATCATGCTAGGATTAGCAGGAAAAAGCAAAAAATTTCAGAATTGCACCTTGCAATGTGGAGATATTACTGTTTGTGCATTTACAATATTCATTGATTTTTGCCATTGAAAAAAGTCCAGAAATGTTTGAAGCTACTGACTGAATGAAAGGAGCTGGCATCTCACTCTCTTTGAATCTTCTTTATCATGCTAGGATTAGCAGGAAAAAGCAAAAAATTTCAGAATTGCACCTTGCAATGTGGAGATATTACTGTTTGTGCATTTACAATATTCATTGATTTTTGCCATTGAAAAACATCATGTTATTCATATACCAGAAATGTTTGAAGCTTCTGACTGAATGAAAGGAGCTGGCATCTCACTCTCTTTGAATCTTCTTTATCATGCTAGGCTTAGCAGGAAAAAGCAAAAAATTTCAGAATTGCACCTTGCAATGTGGAGATATTACTGTTTGTGCATTTACAATATTCATTGATTTTTGCCATTGAAAAAAGTCCAGAAATGTTTGAAGCTACTGACTGAATGAAAGGAGCTGGCATCTCACTCTCTTTGAATCTTCTTTATCATGCTAGGATTAGCAGGAAAAAGCAAAAAATTTCAGAATTGCACCTTGCAATGTGGAGATATTACTGTTTGTGCATTTACAATATTCATTGATTTTTGCCATTGAAAAACATCATGTTATTCATATACCAGAAATGTTTGAAGCTTCTGACTGAATGAAAGGAGCTGGCATCTCACTCTCTTTGAATCTTCTTTATCATGCTAGGCTTAGCAGGAAAAAGCAAAAAATTTCAGAATTGCACCTTGCAATGTGGAGATATTACTGTTTGTGCATTTACAATATTCATTGATTTTTGTCATTGAAAAAAGTCCAGAAATGTTTGAAGCTACTGACTGAATGAAAGGAGCTGGCATCTCACTCTCTTTGAATCTTCTTTATCATGCTAGGATTAGCAGGAAAAAGCAAAAAATTTCAGAATTGCACCTTGCAATGTGGAGATATTACTGTTTGTGCATTTACAATATTCATTGATTTTTGCCATTGAAAAACATCATGTTATTCATTTACCAGAAATGTTTGAAGCTACTGACTGAATGAAAGGAGCTGGCATCTCACTCTCTTTGAATCTTCTTTATCATGCTAGGATTAGCAGGAAAAAGCAAAAAATTTCAGAATTGCACCTTGCAATGTGGAGATATTACTGTTTGTGCATTTACAATATTCATTGATTTTTGCCATTGAAAAACATCATGTTATTCATATACCAGAAATGTTTGAAGCTACTGACTGAATGAAAGGAGCTGGCATCTCACTCTCTTTGAATCTTCTTTATCATGCTAGGATTAGCAGGAAAAAGCAAAAAATTTCAGAATTGCACCTTGCAATGTAGAGATATTACTGTTTGTGCATTTACAATATTCATTGATTTTTGCCATTGAAAAACATCATGTTATTCATATACCAGAAATGTTTGAAGCTACTGACTGAATGAAAGGAGCTGGCATCTCACTCTCTTTGAATCTTCTTTATCATGCTAGGCTTAGCAGGAAAAAGCAAAAAATTTCAGAATTGCACCTTGCAATGTGGAGATATTACTGTTTGTGCATTTACAATATTCATTGATTTTTGTCATTGAAAAAAGTCCAGAAATGTTTGAAGCTACTGACTGAATGAAAGGAGCTGGCATCTCACTCTCTTTGAATCTTCTTTATCATGCTAGGATTAGCAGGAAAAAGCAAAAAATTTCAGAATTGCACCTTGCAATGTGGAGATATTACTGTTTGTGCATTTACAATATTCATTGATTTTTGCCATTGAAAAACATCATGTTATTCATTTACCAGAAATGTTTGAAGCTACTGACTGAATGAAAGGAGCTGGCATCTCACTCTCTTTGAATCTTCTTTATCATGCTAGGATTAGCAGGAAAAAGCAAAAAATTTCAGAATTGCACCTTGCAATGTGGAGATATTACTGTTTGTGCATTTACAATATTCATTGATTTTTGCCATTGAAAAACATCATGTTATTCATATACCAGAAATGTTTGAAGCTACTGACTGAATGAAAGGAGCTGGCATCTCACTCTCTTTGAATCTTCTTTATCATGCTAGGATTAGCAGGAAAAAGCAAAAAATTTCAGAATTGCACCTTGCAATGTAGAGATATTACTGTTTGTGCATTTACAATATTCATTGATTTTTGCCATTGAAAAACATCATGTTATTCATATACCAGAAATGTTTGAAGCTACTGACTGAATGAAAGGAGCTGGCATCTCACTCTCTTTGAATCTTCTTTATCATGCTAGGATTAGCAGGAAAAAGTAAAAAATTTCAGAATTGCACCTTGCAATGTGGAGATATTACTGTTTGTGCATTTACAATATTCATTGATTTTTGCCATTGAAAAACGTCCAGAAATGTTTGAAGCTACTGACTGAATGAAAGGAGCTGGCATCTCACTCTCTTTGAATCTTCTTTATCATGCTAGGATTAGCAGGAAAAAGCAAAAAATTTCAGAATTGCACCTTGCAATGTGGAGATATTACTGTTTGTGCATTTACAATATTCTTTGATTTTTGCCATTGAAAAACATCATGTTATTCATATACCAGAAATGTTTGAAGCTACTGACTGAATGAAAGGAGCTGGCATCTCACTCTCTTTGAATCTTCTTTATCATGCTAGGATTAGCAGGAAAAAGCAAAAAATTTCAGAATTGCACCTTGCAATGTGGAGATATTACTGTTTGTGCATTTACAATATTCATTGATTTTTGCCATTGAAAAACGTCCAGAAATGTTTGAAGCTACTGACTGAATGAAAGGAGCTGGCATCTCACTCTCTTTGAATCTTCTTTATCATGCTAGGATTAGCAGGAAAAAGCAAAAAATTTCAGAATTGTACCTTGCAATGTGGAGATATTACTGTTTGTGCATTTACAATATTCATTGATTTTTGCCATTGAAAAACGTCCAGAAATGTTTGAAGCTACTGACTGAATGAAAGGAGCTGGCATCTCACTCTCTTTGAATCTTCTTTATCATGCTAGGATTAGCAGGAAAATGCAAAAAGTTTCAGAATTGCACCTTGCAATGTGGAGATATTACTCTTTGTGCATTTACAATATTCATTGATTTTTGCCATTGAAAAACATCATGTTATTCATATACCAGAAATGTTTGAAGCTACTGACTGAATGAAAGGAGCTGGCATCTCACTCTCTTTGAATCTTCTTTATCATGCTAGGATTAGCAGGAAAAAGCAAAAAATTTCAGAATTGCACCTTGCAATGTGGAGATATTACTGTTTGTGCATTTACAATATTCATTGATTTTTGCCATTGAAAAACATCATGTTATTCATATACCAGAAATGTTTGAAGCTTCTGACTGAATGAAAGGAGCTGGCATCTCACTCTCTTTGAATCTTCTTTATCATGCTAGGCTTAGCAGGAAAAAGCAAAAAATTTCAGAATTGCACCTTGCAATGTGGAGATATTACTGTTTGTGCATTTACAATATTCATTGATTTTTGCCATTGAAAAACGTCCAGAAATGTTTGAAGCTACTGACTGAATGAAAGGAGCTGGCATCTCACTCTCTTTGAATCTTCTTTATCATGCTAGGATTAGCAGGAAAAAGCAAAAAATTTCAGAATTGCACCTTGCAATGTGGAGATATTACTGTTTGTGCATTTACAATATTCATTGATTTTTGCCATTGAAAAACATCATGTTATTCATATACCAGAAATGTTTGAAGCTACTGACTGAATGAAAGGAGCTGGCATCTCACTCTCTTTGAATCTTCTTTATCATGCTAGGATTAGCAGGAAAAAGCAAAAAATTTCAGAATTGCACCTTGCAATGTGGAGATATTACTGTTTGTGCATTTACAATATTCATTGATTTTTGCCATTGAAAAACGTCCAGAAATGTTTGAAGCTACTGACTGAATGAAAGGAGCTGGCATCTCACTCTCTTTGAATCTTCTTTATCATGCTAGGATTAGCAGGAAAAAGCAAAAAATTTCAGAATTGCACCTTGCAATGTGGAGATATTACTGTTTGTGCATTTACAATATTCATTGATTTGTGCCATTGAAAAACGTCCAGAAATGTTTGAAGCTACTGACTGAATGAAAGGAGCTGGCATCTCACTCTCTTTGAATCTTCTTTATCATGCTAGGATTAGCAGGAAAAAGCAAAAAATTTCAGAATTGCACCTTGCAATGTGGAGATATTACTGTTTGTGCATTTACAATATTCATTGATTTTTGCCATTGAAAAACATCATGTTATTCATATACCAGAAATGTTTGAAGCTACTGACTGAATGAAAGGAGCTGGCATCTCACTCTCTTTGAATCTTCTTTATCATGCTAGGATTAGCAGGAAAAAGGAAAAAATTTCAGAATTGCACCTTGCAATGTGGAGATATTACTGTTTGTGCATTTACAATATTCATTGATTTTTGCCATTGAAAAACATCATGTTATTCATATACCAGAAATGTTTGAAGCTACTGACTGAATGAAAGGAGCTGGCATCTCACTCTCTTTGAATCTTCTTTATCATGCTAGGATTAGCAGGAAAAAGCAAAAAATTTCAGAATTGCACCTTGCAATGTGGAGATATTACTGTTTGTGCATTTACAATATTCATTGATTTTTGCCCTTGAAAAACATCATGTTATTCATATACCAGAAATGTTTGAAGCTACTGACTGAATGAAAGGAGCTGGCATCTCACTCTCTTTGAATCTTCTTTATCATGCTAGGATTAGCAGGAAAAAGCAAAAAATTTCAGAATTGCACCTTGCAATGTGGAGATATTACTGTTTGTGCATTTACAATATTCATTGATTTTTGCCCTTGAAAAACATCATGTTATTCATATACCAGAAATGTTTGAAGCTACTGACTGAATGAAAGGAGCTGGCATCTCACTCTCTTTGAATCTTCTTTATCATGCTAGGATTAGCAGGAAAAAGCAAAAAATTTTCAGAATTGCACCTTGCAATGTGGAGATATTACTGTTTGTGCATTTACAATATTCATTGATTTTTGCCATTGAAAAACGTCCAGAAATGTTTGAAGCTACTGACTGAATGAAAGGAGCTGGCATCTCACTCTCTTTGAATCTTCTTTATCATGCTAGGATTAGCAGGAAAAAGCAAAAAATTTCAGAATTCCACCTTGCAATGTGGAGATATTACTGTTTGTGCATTTACAATATTCATTGATTTTTGCCCTTGAAAAACATCATGTTATTCATATACCAGAAATGTTTGAAGCTACTGACTGAATGAAAGGAGCTGGCATCTCACTCTCTTTCAATCTTCTTTATCATGCTAGCATTAGCAGGAAAAAGCAAAAAATTTCAGAATTGCACCTTGCAATGTGGAGATATTACTGTTTGTGCATTTACAATATTCATTGATTTTTGCCATTGAAAAACGTCCAGAAATGTTTGAAGCTACTGACTGAATGAAAGGAGCTGGCATCTCACTCTCTTTGAATCTTCTTTATCATGCTAGGATTAGCAGGAAAAAGCAAAAAATTTCAGAATTGCACCTTGCAATGTGGAGATATTACTGTTTGTGCATTTACAATATTCATTGACTTTTGCCATTGAAAAATGTCCAGAAATGTTTGAAGCTACTGACTGAATGAAAGGAGCTGGCATCTCACTCTCTTTGAATCTTCTTTATCATGCTAGGATTAGCAGGAAAAAGCAAAAAATTTCAGAATTGCACCTTGCAATGTGGAGATATTACTGTTTGTGCATTTACAATATTCATTGATTTTTGCCATTGAAAAACATCATGTTATTCATATACCAGAAATGTTTGAAGCTACTGACTGAATGAAAGGAGCTGGCATCTCACTCTCTTTGAATCTTCTTTATCATGCTAGGATTAGCAGGAAAAAGCAAAAAATTTCAGAATTGCACCTTGCAATGTGGAGATATTACTGTTTGTGCATTTACAATATTCATTGATTTTTGCCATTGAAAAACATCATGTTATTCATATACCAGAAATGTTTGAAGCTACTGACTGAATGAAAGGAGCTGGCATCTCACTCTCTTTGAATCCTCTTTATCATGCTAGGATTAGCAGGAAAAAGCAAAAAATTTCAGAATTGCACCTTGCAATGTGGAGATATTACTGTTTGTGCATTTACAATATTCATTGATTTTTGCCATTGAAAAACGTCCAGAAATGTTTGAAGCTACTGACTGAATGAAAGGAGCTGGCATCTCACTCTCTTTGAATCTTCTTTATCATGCTAGGATTATTAGGAAAAAGCAAAAAATTTCAGAATTGCACCTTGCAATGTGGAGATATTACTGTTTGTGCATTTACAATATTCATTGATTTTTGCCATTGAAAAACATCATGTTATTCATATGCCAGAAATGTTTGAAGCTAGTGACTGAATGAAAGGAGCTGGCATATCACTCTCTTTGAATCTTCTTTATCATGCTAGGATTAGCAGGAAAAAGCAAAAAATTTCAGAATTGCACCTTGCAATGTGGAGATATTACTGTTTGTGCATTTACAATATTCATTGATTTTTGCCATTGAAAAACGTCCAGAAATGTTTGAAGCTACTGACTGAATGAAAGGAGCTGGCATCTCACTCTCTTTGAATCTTCTTTATCATGCTAGGATTAGCAGGAAAAAGCAAAAAATTTCAGAATTGCACCTTGCAATGTGGAGATATTACTGTTTGTGCATTTACAATATTCATTGATTTTTGCCATTGAAAAACGTCCAGAAATGTTTGAAGCTACTGACTGAATGAAAGGAGCTGGCATCTCACTCTCTTTGAATCTTCTTTATCATGCTAGGATTAGCAGGAAAAAGCAAAAAATTTCAGAATTGCACCTTGCAATGTGGAGATATTACTGTTTGTGCATTTACAATATTCATTGATTTTTGCCCTTGAAAAACATCATGTTATTCATATACCAGAAATGTTTGAAGCTACTGACTGAATGAAAATAGCTGGCATCTCACTCTCTTTGAATCTTCTTTATCATGCTAGGATTAGCAGGAAAAAGCAAAAAATTTCAGAATTGCACCTTGCAATGTGGAGATATTACTGTTTGTGCATTTACAATATTCATTGATTTTTGCCATTGAAAAACGTCCAGAAATGTTTGAAGCTACTGACTGAATGAAAGGAGCTGGCATCTCACTCTCTTTGAATCTTCTTTATCATGCTAGGATTAGCAGGAAAAAGCAAAAAATTTCAGAATTGCACCTTGCAATGTGGAGATATTACTGTTTGTGCATTTACAATATTCATTGATTTTTGCCCTTGAAAAACATCATGTTATTCATATACCAGAAATGTTTGAAGCTACTGACTGAATGAAAGGAGCTGGCATCTCACTCTCTTTGAATCTTCTTTATCATGCTAGGATTAGCAGGAAAAAGCAAAAAATTTCAGAATTGCACCTTGCAATGTGGAGATATTACTGTTTGTGCATTTACAATATTCATTGATTTTTGCCATTGAAAAACATCCAGAAATGTTTGAAGCTACTGACTGAATGAAAGGAGCTGGCATCTCACTCTCTTTGAATCTTCTTTATCATGCTAGGATTAGCAGGAAAAAGCAAAAAATTTCAGAATTGCACCTTGCAATGTGGAGATATTACTGTTTGTGTATTTACAATATTCATTGATTTTTGCCATTGAAAAACGTCCAGAAATGTTTGAAGCTACTGACTGAATGAAAGGAGCTGGCATCTCACTCTCTTTGAATCTTCTTTATCATGCTAGGATTAGCAGGAAAAAGCAAAAAATTTCAGAATTGCACCTTGCAATGTGGAGATATTACTGTTTGTGCATTTACAATATTCATTGATTTTTGCCATTGAAAAACATCATGTTATTCATATACCAGAAATGTTTGAAGCTACTGACTGAATGAAAGGAGCTGGCATCTCACTCTCTTTGAATCTTCTTTATCATGCTAGGATTAGCAGGAAAAAGCAAAAAATTTCAGAATTGCACCTTGCAATGTGGAGATATTACTGTTTGTGCATTTACAATATTCATTGATTTTTGCCATTGAAAAACATCATGTTATTCATATACCAGAAATGTTTGAAGCTACTGACTGAATGAAAGGAGCTGGCATCTCACTCTCTTTGAATCTTCTTTATCATGCTAGGATTAGCAGGAAAAAGCAAAAAATTTCAGAATTGCACCTTGCAATGTGGAGATATTACTGTTTGTGCATTTACAATATTCATTGATTTTTGCCATTGAAAAACGTCCAGAAATGTTTGAAGCTACTGACTGAATGAAAGGAGCTGGCATCTCACTCTCTTTGAATCTTCTTTATCATGCTAGGATTAGCAGGAAAAAGCAAAAAATTTCAGAATTGCACCTTGCAATGTGGAGATATTACTGTTTGTGCATTTACAATATTCATTGATTTTTGCCATTGAAAAACATCATGTTATTCATATACTAGAAATGTTTGAAGCTACTGACTGAATGAAAGGAGCTGGCATATCACTCTCTTTGAATCTTCTTTATCATGCTAGGATAGCAGGAAAAAGCAAAAAATTTCAGAATTGCACCTTGCAATGTGGAGATATTACTGTTTGTGCATTTACAATATTCATTGATTTTTGCCATTGAAAAACGTCCAGAAATGTTTGAAGCTACTGACTGAATGAAAGGAGCTGGCATCTCACTCTCTTTGAATCTTCTTTATCATGCTAGGATTAGCAGGAAAAAGCAAAAAATTTCAGAATTGCACCTTGCAATGTGGAGATATTACTGTTTGTGCATTTACAATATTCATTGATTTTTGCCATTGAAAAACATCATGTTATTCATATACCAGAAATGTTTGAAGCTACTGACTGAATGAAAGGAGCTGGCATCTCACTCTCTTTGAATCTTCTTTATCATGCTAGGATTAGCAGGAAAAAGGAAAAAATTTCAGAATTGCACCTTGCAATGTGGAGATATTACTGTTTGTGCATTTACAATATTCATTGATTTTTGCCATTGAAAAACATCATGTTATTCATATACCAGAAATGTTTTAAGCTACTGACTGAATGAAAGGAGCT
Source organism: Phyllobates terribilis (assembly GCF_046119375.1). Lineage (NCBI taxonomy): Eukaryota > Metazoa > Chordata > Amphibia > Anura > Dendrobatidae > Phyllobates > Phyllobates terribilis. Next base: position 65,375 of record NW_027364486.1, on the reverse strand, counting down.
GGCATCTCACTCTCTTTGAATCTTCTTTATCATGCTAGGATTAGCAGGAAAAAGCAAAAAATTTCAGAATTGCACCTTGCAATGTGGAGATATTACTGTTTGTGCATTTACAATATTCATTGATTTTTGCCCTTGAAAAACATCATGTTATTCATATACCAGAAATGTTTGAAGCTACTGACTGAATGAAAGGAGCTGGCATCTCACTCTCTTTGAATCTTCTTTATCATGCTAGGATTAGCAGGAAAAAGCAAAAAATTTCAGAATTGCACCTTGCAATGTGGAGATATTACTGTTTGTGCATTTACAATATTCATTGATTTTTGCCCTTGAAAAACATCATGTTATTCATATACCAGAAATGTTTGAAGCTACTGACTGAATGAAAGGAGCTGGCAACTCACTCTCTTTGAATCTTCTTTATCATGCTAGGATTAGCAGGAAAAAGCAAAAAATTTCAGAATTGCACCTTGCAATGTGGAGATATTACTGTTTGTGCATTTACAATATTCATTGATTTTTGCCATTGAAAAACGTCCAGAAATGTTTGAAGCTACTGACTGAATGAAAGGAGCTGGCATCTCACTCTCTTTGAATCTTCTTTATCATGCTAGGATTAGCAGGAAAAAGCAAAAAATTTCAGAATTGCACCTTGCAATGTGGAGATATTACTGTTTGTGCATTTACAATATTCATTGATTTTTGCCCTTGAAAAACATCATGTTATTCATAAACCAGAAATGTTTGAAGCTACTGACTGAATGAAAGGAGCTGGCATCTCACTCTCTTTGAATCTTCTTTATCATGCTAGGATTAGCAGGAAAAAGCAAAAAATTTCAGAATTGCACCTTGCAATGTGGAGATATTACTGTTTGTGCATTTACAATATTCATTGATTTTTGCCATTGAAAAACGTCCAGAAATGTCTGAAGCTACTGACTGAATGAAAGGAGCTGGCATCTCACTCTCTTTGAATCTTCTTTATCATGCTAGGATTAGCAGGAAAAAGCAAAAAATTTCAGAATTGCACTTTGCAATGTGGAGATATTACTGTTTGTGCATTTACAATATTCATTGATTTTTGCCATTAAAAAACATCATGTTATTCATATACCAGAAATGTTTGAAGCTACTGACTGAATGAAAGGAGCTGGCATCTCACTCTCTTTGAATCTTCTTTATCATGCTAGGATTAGCAGGAAAAAGCAAAACATTTCAGAATTGCACCTTGCAATGTGGAGATATTACTGTTTGTGCATTTACAATATTCATTGATTTTTGCCATTGAAAAACATCATGTTATTCATATACCAGAAATGTTTGAAGCTACTGACTGAATGAAAGGAGCTGGCATCTCACTCTCATTGAATCTTCTTTATCATGCTAGGATTAGCAGGAAAAAGCAAAAAATTTCAGAATTGCACCTTGCAATGTGGAGATATTACTGTTTGTGCATTTACAATATTCATTGATTTTTGCCATTGAAAAACGTCCAGAAATGTTTGAAGCTACTGACTGAATGAAAGGAGCTGGCATCTCACTCTCTTTGAATCTTCTTTATCATGCTAGGATTAGCAGGAAAAAGCAAAAAAATTCAGAATTGCACCTTGCAATGTGGAGATATTACTGTTTGTGCATTTACAATATTCATTGATTTTTGCCATTGAAAAACATCATGTTATTCATATACCAGAAATGTTTGAAGCTACTGACTGAATGAAAGGAGCTGGCATCTCACTCTCTTTGAATCTTCTTTATCATGCTAGCATTAGCAGGAAAAAGCAAAAAATTTCAGAATTGCACCTTGCAATGTGGAGATATTACTGTTTGTGCATTTACAATATTCATTGATTTTTGCCATTGAAAAACGTCCAGAAATGTTTGAAGCTACTGACTGAATGAAAGGAGCTGGCATCTCACTCTCTTTGAATCTTCTTTATCATGCTAGGATTAGCAGGAAAAAGCAAAAAATTTCAGAATTGCACCTTGCAATGTGGAGATATTACTGTTTGTGCATTTACAATATTCATTGACTTTTGCCATTGAAAAACGTCCAGAAATGTTTGAAGCTACTGACTGAATGAAAGGAGCTGGCATCTCACTCTCTTTGAATCTTCTTTATCATGCTAGGATTAGCAGGAAAAAGCAAAAAATTTCAGAATTGCACCTTGCAATGTGGAGATATTACTGTTTGTGCATTTACAATATTCATTGATTTTTGCCATTGAAAAACATCATGTTATTCATATACCAGAAATGTTTGAAGCTACTGACTGAATGAAAGGAGCTGGCATCTCACTCTCTTTGAATCTTCTTTATCATGCTAGGATTAGCAGGAAAAAGCAAAAAATTTCAGAATTGCACCTTGCAATGTGGAGATATTACTGTTTGTGCATTTACAATATTCATTGATTTTTGCCATTGAAAAACATCATGTTATTCATATACCAGAAATGTTTGAAGCTACTGACTGAATGAAAGGAGCTGGCATCTCACTCTCTTTGAATCTTCTTTATCATGCTAGGATTAGCAGGAAAAAGCAAACAATTTCAGAATTGCACCTTGCAATGTGGAGATATTACTGTTTGTGCATTTACAATATTCATTGATTTTTGCCATTGAAAAACGTCCAGAAATGTTTGAAGCTACTGACTGAATGAAAGGAGCTGGCATCTCACTCTCTTTGAATCTTCTTTATCATGCTAGGATTAGCAGGAAAAAGCAAAAAATTTCAGAATTGCACCTTGCAATGTGGAGATATTACTGTTTGTGCATTTACAATATTCATTGATTTTTGCCATTGAAAAACATCATGTTATTCATATGCCAGAAATGTTTGAAGCTAGTGACTGAATGAAAGGAGCTGGCATATCACTCTCTTTGAATCTTCTTTATCATGCTAGGATTAGCAGGAAAAAGCAAAAAATTTCAGAATTGCACCTTGCAATGTGGAGATATTACTGTTTGTGCATTTACAATATTCATTGATTTTTGCCATTGAAAAACGTCCAGAAATGTTTGAAGCTACTGACTGAATGAAAGGAGCTGGCATCTCACTCTCTTTGAATCTTCTTTATCATGCTAGGATTAGCAGGAAAAAGCAAAAAATTTCAGAATTGCACCTTGCAATGTGGAGATATTACTGTTTGTGCATTTACAATATTCATTGATTTTTGCCATTGAAAAACGTCCAGAAATGTTTGAAGCTACTGACTGAATGAAAGGAGCTGGCATCTCACTCTCTTTTAATCTTCTTTATCATGCTAGGATTAGCAGGAAAAAGCAAAAAATTTCAGAATTGCACCTTGCAATGTGGAGATATTACTGTTTGTGCATTTACAATATTCATTGATTTTTGCCCTTGAAAAACATCATGTTATTCATATACCAGAAATGTTTGAAGCTACTGACTGAATGAAAATAGCTGGCATCTCACTCTCTTTGAATCTTCTTTATCATGCTAGGATTAGCAGGAAAAAGCAAAAAATTTCAGAATTGCACCTTGCAATGTGGAGATATTACTGTTTGTGCATTTACAATATTCATTGATTTTTGCCATTGAAAAACGTCCAGAAATGTTTGAAGCTACTGACTGAATGAAAGGAGCTGGCATCTCACTCTCTTTGAATCTTCTTTATCATGCTAGGATTAGCAGGAAAAAGCAAAAAATTTCAGAATTGCACCTTGCAATGTGGAGATATTACTGTTTGTGTATTTACAATATTCATTGATTTTTGCCATTGAAAAACGTCCAGAAATGTTTGAAGCTACTGACTGAATGAAAGGAGCTGGCATCTCACTCTCTTTGAATCTTCTTTATCATGCTAGGATTAGCAGGAAAAAGCAAAAAATTTCAGAATTGCACCTTGCAATGTGGAGATATTACTGTTTGTGCATTTACAATATTCATTGATTTTTGCCATTGAAAAACATCATGTTATTCATATACCAGAAATGTTTGAAGCTACTGACTGAATGAAAGGAGCTGGCATCTCACTCTCTTTGAATCTTCTTTATCATGCTAGGATTAGCAGGAAAAAGCAAAAAATTTCAGAATTGCACCTTGCAATGTGGAGATATTACTGTTTGTGCATTTACAATATTCATTGATTTTTGCCATTGAAAAACATCATGTTATTCATATACCAGAAATGTTTGAAGCTACTGACTGAATGAAAGGAGCTGGCATCTCACTCTCTTTGAATCTTCTTTATCATGCTAGGATTAGCAGGAAAAAGCAAAAAATTTCAGAATTGCACCTTGCAATGTGGAGATATTACTGTTTGTGCATTTACAATATTCATTGATTTTTGCCATTGAAAAACGTCCAGAAATGTTTGAAGCTACTGACTGAATGAAAGGAGCTGGCATCTCACTCTCTTTGAATCTTCTTTATCATGCTAGGATTAGCAGGAAAAAGCAAAAAATTTCAGAATTGCACCTTGCAATGTGGAGATATTACTGTTTGTGCATTTACAATATTCATTGATTTTTGCCATTGAAAAACATCATGTTATTCATATACTAGAAATGTTTGAAGCTACTGACTGAATGAAAGGAGCTGGCATATCACTCTCTTTGAATCTTCTTTATCATGCTAGGATTAGCAGGAAAAAGCAAAAAATTTCAGAATTGCACCTTGCAATGTGGAGATATTACTGTTTGTGCATTTACAATATTCATTGATTTTTGCCATTGAAAAACGTCCAGAAATGTTTGAAGCTACTGACTGAATGAAAGGAGCTGGCATCTCACTCTCTTTGAATCTTCATTATCATGCTAGGATTAGCAGGAAAAAGCAAAAAATTTCAGAATTGCACCTTGCAATGTGGAGATATTACTGTTTGTGCATTTACAATATTCATTGATTTTTGCCATTGAAAAACATCATGTTATTCATATACCAGAAATGTTTGAAGCTACTGACTGAATGAAAGGAGCTGGCATCTCACTCTCTTTGAATCTTCTTTATCATGCTAGGATTAGCAGGAAAAAGGAAAAAATTTCAGAATTGCACCTTGCAATGTGGAGATATTACTGTTTGTGCATTTACAATATTCATTGATTTTTGCCATTGAAAAACATCATGTTATTCATATACCAGAAATGTTTGAAGCTACTGACTGAATGAAAGGAGCTGGCATCTCACTCTCTTTGAATCTTCTTTATCATGCTAGGATTAGCAGGAAAAAGCAAAAAATTTCAGAATTGCACCTTGCAATGTGGAGATATTACTGTTTGTGCATTTACAATATTCATTGATTTTTGCCCTTGAAAAACATCATGTTATTCATATACCAGAAATGTTTGAAGCTACTGACTGAATGAAAGGAGCTGGCATCTCACTCTCTTTGAATCTTCTTTATCATGCTAGGATTAGCAGGAAAAAGCAAAAAATTTCAGAATTGCACCTTGCAATGTGGAGATATTACTGTTTGTGCATTTACAATATTCATTGATTTTTGCCCTTGAAAAACATCATGTTATTCATATACCAGAAATGTTTGAAGCTACTGACTTTATGAAAGGAGCTGGCAACTCACTCTCTTTGAATCTTCTTTATCATGCTAGGATTAGCAGGAAAAAGCAAAAAATTTCAGAATTGCACCTTGCAATGTGGAGATATTACTGTTTGTGCATTTACAATATTCATTGATTTTTGCCATTGAAAAACGTCCAGAAATGTTTGAAGCTACTGACTGAATGAAAGGAGCTGGCATCTCACTCTCTTTGAATCTTCTTTATCATGCTAGGATTAGCAGGAAAAAGCAAAAAATTTCAGAATTGCACCTTGCAATGTGGAGATATTACTGTTTGTGCATTTACAATATTCATTGATTTTTGCCCTTGAAAAACATCATGTTATTCATATACCAGAAATGTTTGAAGCTACTGACTGAATGAAAGGAGCTGGCATCTCACTCTCTTTGAATCTTCTTTATCATGCTAGGATTAGCAGGAAAAAGCAAAAAATTTCAGAATTGCACCTTGCAATGTGGAGATATTACTGTTTGTGCATTTACAATATTCATTGATTTTTGCCATTGAAAAACGTCCAGAAATGTTTGAAGCTACTGACTGAATGAAAGGAGCTGGCATCTCACTCTCTTTGAATCTTCTTTATCATGCTAGGATTAGCAGGAAAAAGCAAAAAATTTCAGAATTGCACTTTGCAATGTGGAGATATTACTGTTTGTGCATTTACAATATTCATTGATTTTTGCCATTGAAAAACATCATGTTATTCATATACCAGAAATGTTTGAAGCTACTGACTGAATGAAAGGAGCTGGCATCTCACTCTCTTTGAATCTTCTTTATCATGCTAGGATTAGCAGGAAAAAGCAAAACATTTCAGAATTGCACCTTGCAATGTGGAGATATTACTGTTTGAGCATTTACAATATTCATTGATTTTTGCCATTGAAAAACATCATGTTATTCATATACCAGAAATGTTTGAAGCTACTGACTGAATGAAAGGAGCTGGCATCTCACTCTCTTTGAATCTTCTTTATCATGCTAGGATTAGCAGGAAAAAGCAAAAAATTTCAGAATTGCACCTTGCAATGTGGAGATATTACTGTTTGTGCATTTACAATATTCATTGATTTTTGCCATTGAAAAACGTCCAGAAATGTTTGAAGCTACTGACTGAATGAAAGGAGCTGGCATCTCACTCTCTTTGAATCTTCTTTATCATGCTAGGATTAGCAGGAAAAAGCAAAAAAATTCAGAATTGCACCTTGCAATGTGGAGATATTACTGTTTGTGCATTTACAATATTCATTGATTTTTGCCATTGAAAAACATCATGTTATTCATATACCAGAAATGTTTGAAGCTACTGACTGAATGAAAGGAGCTGGCATCTCACTCTCTTTGAATCTTCTTTATCATGCTAGGATTAGCAGGAAAAAGCAAAAAATTTCAGAATTGCACCTTGCAATGTGGAGATATTACTGTTTGTGCATTTACAATATTCATTGATTTTTGCCATTGAAAAACGTCCAGAAATGTTTGAAGCTACTGACTGAATGAAAGGAGCTGGCATCTCACTCTCTTTGAATCTTCTTTATCATGCTAGGATTAGCAGGAAAAAGCAAAAAATTTCAGAATTGCACCTTGCAATGTGGAGATATTACTGTTTGTGCATATACAATATTCATTGATTTTTGCCATTGAAAAACGTCCAGAAATGTTTGAAGCTACTGACTGAATGAAAGGAGCTGGCATCTCACTCTCTTTGAATCTTCTTTATCATGCTAGGATTAGCAGGAAAAAGCAAAAAATTTCAGAATTGCACCTTGCAATGTGGAGATATTACTGTTTGTGCATTTACAATATTCATTGATTTTTGCCATTGAAAAACATCATGTTATTCATATACCAGAAATGTTTGAAGCTACTGACTGAATGAAAGGAGCTGGCATCTCACTCTCTTTGAATCTTCTTTATCATGCTAGGATTAGCAGGAAAAAGGAAAAAATTTCAGAATTGCACCTTGCAATGTGGAGATATTACTGTTTGTGCATTTACAATATTCATTGATTTTTGCCATTGAAAAACATCATGTTATTCATATACCAGAAATGTTTGAAGCTACTGACTGAATGAAAGGAGCTGGCATCTCACTCTCTTTGAATCTTCTTTATCATGCTAGGATTAGCAGGAAAAAGCAAAAAATTTCAGAATTGCACCTTGCAATGTGGAGATATTACTGTTTGTGCATTTACAATATTCATTGATTTTTGCCCTTGAAAAACATCATGTTATTCATATACCAGAAATGTTTGAAGCTACTGACTGAATGAAAGGAGCTGGCATCTCACTCTCTTTGAATCTTCTTTATCATGCTAGGATTAGCAGGAAAAAGCAAAAAATTTCAGAATTGCACCTTGCAATGTGGAGATATTACTGTTTGTGCATTTACAATATTCATTGATTTTTGCCCTTGAAAAACATCATGTTATTCATATACCAGAAATGTTTGAAGCTACTGACTGAATGAAAGGAGCTGGCAACTCACTCTCTTTGAATCTTCTTTATCATGCTAGGATTAGCAGGAAAAAGCAAAAAATTTCAGAATTGCACCTTGCAATGTGGAGATATTACTGTTTGTGAATTTACAATATTCATTGATTTTTGCCATTGAAAAACGTCCAGAAATGTTTGAAGCTACTGACTGAATGAAAGGAGCTGGCATCTCACTCTCTTTGAATCTTCTTTATCATGCTAGGATTAGCAGGAAAAAGCAAAAAATTTCAGAATTGCACCTTGCAATGTGGAGATATTACTGTTTGTGCATTTACAATATTCATTGATTTTTGCCCTTGAAAAACATCATGTTATTCATATACCAGAAATGTTTGAAGCTACTGACTGAATGAAAGGAGCTGGCATCTCACTCTCTTTGAATCTTCTTTATCATGCTAGGATTAGCAGGAAAAAGCAAAAAATTTCAGAATTGCACCTTGCAATGTGGAGATATTACTGTTTGTGCATTTACAATATTCATTGATTTTTGCCATTGAAAAACGTCCAGAAATGTTTGAAGCTACTGACTGAATGAAAGGAGCTGGCATCTCACTCTCTTTGAATCTTCTTTATCATGCTAGGATTAGCAGGAAAAAGCAAAAAATTTCAGAATTGCACCTTGCAATGTGGAGATATTACTGTTTGTGCATTTACAATATTCATTGATTTTTGCCCTTGAAAAACATCATGTTATTCATATACCAGAAATGTTTGAAGCTACTGACTGAATGAAAGGAGCTGGCATCTCACTCTCTTTGAATCTTCTTTATCATGCTAGGATTAGCAGGAAAAAGCAAAAAATTTCAGAATTGCACCTTGCAATGTGGAGATATTACTGTTTGTGCATTTACAATATTCATTGATTTTTGCCATTGAAAAACGTCCAGAAATGTTTGAAGCTACTGACTGAATGAAAGGAGCTGGCATCTCACTCTCTTTGAATCTTCTTTATCATGCTAGGATTAGCAGGAAAAAGCAAAAAATTTCAGAATTGCACCTTGCAATGTGGAGATATTACTGTTTGTGCATTTACAATATTCATTGATTTTTGCCCTTGAAAAACATCATGTTATTCATATACCAGAAATGTTTGAAGCTACTGACTGAATAAAAGGAGCTGGCATCTCACTCTCTTTGAATCTTCTTTATCATGCTAGGATTAGCAGGAAAAAGCAAAAAATTTCAGAATTGCACCTTGCAATGTGGAGATATTACTGTTTGTGCATTTACAATATTCATTGATTTTTGCCATTGAAAAACATCCAGAAATGTTTGAAGCTACTGACTGAATGAAAGGAGCTGGCATCTCACTCTCTTTGAATCTTCTTTATCATGCTAGTATTAGCAGGAAAAAGCAAAAAATTTCAGAATTGCACCTTGCAATGTGGAGATATTACTGTTTGTGTATTTACAATATTCATTGATTTTTGCCATTGAAAAACGTCCAGAAATGTTTGAAGCTACTGACTGAATGAAAGGAGCTGGCATCTCACTCTCTTTGAATCTTCTTTATCATGCTAGGATTAGCAGGAAAAAGCAAAAAATTTCAGAATTGCACCTTGCAATGTGGAGATATTACTGTTTGTGCATTTACAATATTCATTGATTTTTGCCATTGAAAAACATCATGTTATTCATATACCAGAAATGTTTGAAGCTACTGACTGAATGAAAGGAGCTGGCATCTCACTCTCTTTGAATCTTCTTTATCATGCTAGGATTAGCAGGAAAAAGAAAAAAATTTCAGAATTGCACCTTGCAATGTGGAGATATTACTGTTTGTGCATTTACAATATTCATTGATTTTTGCCATTGAAAAACATCATGTTATTCATATACCAGAAATGTTTGAAGCTACTGACTGAATGAAAGGAGCTGGCATCTCACTCTCTTTGAATCTTCTTTATCATGCTAGGATTAGCAGGAAAAAGCAAAAAATTTCAGAATTGCACCTTGCAATGTGGAGATATTACTGTTTGTGCATTTACAATATTCATTGATTTTAGCCATTGAAAAACGTCCAGAAATGTTTGAAGCTACTGACTGAATGAAAGGAGCTGGCATCTCACTCTCTTTGAATCTTCTTTATCATGCTAGGATTAGCAGGAAAAAGCAAAAAATTTCAGAATTGCACCTTGCAATGTGGAGATATTACTGTTTGTGCATTTACAATATTCATTGATTTTTGCCATTGAAAAACATCATGTTATTCATATACTAGAAATGTTTGAAGCTACTGACTGAATGAAAGGAGCTGGCATATCACTCTCTTTGAATCTTCTTTATCATGCTAGGATTAGCAGGAAAAAGCAAAAAATTTCAGAATTGCACCTTGCAATGTGGAGATATTACTGTTTGTGCATTTACAATATTCATTGATTTTTGCCATTGAAAAACGTCCAGAAATGTTTGAAGCTACTGACTGAATGAAAGGAGCTGGCATCTCACTCTCTTTGAATCTTCATTATCATGCTAGGATTAGCAGGAAAAAGCAAAAAATTTCAGAATTGCACCTTGCAATGTGGAGATATTACTGTTTGTGCATTTACAATATTCATTGATTTTTGCCATTGAAAAACATCATGTTATTCATATACCAGAAATGTTTGAAGCTACTGACTGAATGAAAGGAGCTGGCATCTCACTCTCTTTGAATCTTCTTTATCATGCTAGGATTAGCAGGAAAAAGCAAAAAATTTCAGAATTGCACCTTGCAATGTGGAGATATTACTGTTTGTGCATTTACAATATTCATTGATTTTTGCCCTTGAAAAACATCATGTTATTCATATACCAGAAATGTTTGAAGCTACTGACTGAATGAAAGGAGCTGGCATCTCACTCTCTTTGAATCTTCTTTATCATGCTAGGATTAGCAGGAAAAAGCAAAAAATTTCAGAATTGCACCTTGCAATGTGGAGATATTACTGTTTGTGCATTTACAATATTCATTGATTTTTGCCCTTGAAAAACATCATGTTATTCATATACCAGAAATGTTTGAAGCTACTGACTGAATGAAAGGAGCTGGCAACTCACTCTCTTTGAATCTTCTTTATCATGCTAGGATTAGCAGGAAAAAGCAAAAAATTTCAGAATTGCACCTTGCAATGTGGAGATATTACTGTTTGTGCATTTACAATATTCATTGATTTTTGCCATTGAAAAACGTCCAGAAATGTTTGAAGCTACTGACTGAATGAAAGGAGCTGGCATCTCACTCTCTTTGAATCTTCTTTATCATGCTAGGATTAGCAGGAAAAAGCAAAAAATTTCAGAATTGCACCTTGCAATGTGGAGATATTACTGTTTGTGCATTTACAATATTCATTGATTTTTGCCCTTGAAAAACATCATGTTATTCATATACCAGAAATGTTTGAAGCTACTGACTGAATGAAAGGAGCTGGCATCTCACTCTCTTTGAATCTTCTTTATCATGCTAGGATTAGCAGGAAAAAGCAAAAAATTTCAGAATTGCACCTTGCAATGTGGAGATATTACTGTTTGTGCATTTACAATATTCATTGATTTTTGCCATTGAAAAACGTCCAGAAATGTTTGAAGCTACTGACTGAATGAAAGGAGCTGGCATCTCACTCTCTTTGAATCTTCTTTATCATGCTAGGATTAGCAGGAAAAAGCAAAAAATTTCAGAATTGCACTTTGCAATGTGGAGATATTACTGTTTGTGCATTTACAATATTCATTGATTTTTGCCATTGAAAAACATCATGTTATTCATATACCAGAAATGTTTGAAGCTACTGACTGAATGAAAGGAGCTGGCATCTCACTCTCTTTGAATCTTCTTTATCATGCTAGGATTAGCAGGAAAAAGCAAAACATTTCAGAATTGCACCTTGCAATGTGGAGATATTACTGTTTGTGCATTTACAATATTCATTGATTTTTGCCATTGAAAAACATCATGTTATTCATATACCAGAAATGTTTGAAGCTACTGACTGAATGAAAGGAGCTGGCATCTCACTCTCTTTGAATCTTCTTTATCATGCTAGGATTAGCAGGAAAAAGCAAAAAATTTCAGAATTGCACCTTGCAATGTGGAGATATTACTGTTTGTGCATTTACAATATTCATTGATTTTTGCCATTGAAAAACGTCCAGAAATGTTTGAAGCTACTGACTGAATGAAAGGAGCTGGCATCTCACTCTCTTTGAATCTTCTTTATCATGCTAGGATTAGCAGGAAAAAGCAAAAAATTTCAGAATTGCACCTTGCAATGTGGAGATATTACTGTTTGTGCATTTACAATATTCATTGATTTTTGCCCTTGAAAAACATCATGTTATTCATATACCAGAAATGTTTGAAGCTACTGACTGAATGAAAGGAGCTGGCATCTCACTCTCTTTGAATCTTCTTTATCATGCTAGGATTAGCAGGAAAAAGCAAAAAATTTCAGAATTGCACCTTGCAATGTGGAGATATTACTGTTTGTGCATTTACAATATTCATTGATTTTTGCCATTGAAAAACGTCCAGAAATGTTTGAAGCTACTGACTGAATGAAAGGAGCTGGCATCTCACTCTCTTTGAATCTTCTTTATCATGCTAGGATTAGCAGGAAAAAGCAAAAAATTTCAGAATTGCACCTTGCAATGTGGAGATATTACTGTTTGTGCATTTACAATATTCATTGATTTTTGCCCTTGAAAAACATCATGTTATTCATATACCAGAAATGTTTGAAGCTACTGACTGAATAAAAGGAGCTGGCATCTCACTCTCTTTGACACTTCTTTATCATGCTAGGATTAGCAGGAAAAAGCAAAAAATTTCAGAATTGCACCTTGCAATGTGGAGATATTACTGTTTGTGCATTTACAATATTCATTGATTTTTGCCATTGAAAAACATCCAGAAATGTTTGAAGCTACTGACTGAATGAAAGGAGCTGGCATCTCACTCTCTTTGAATCTTCTTTATCATGCTAGTATTAGCAGGAAAAAGCAAAAAATTTCAGAATTGCACCTTGCAATGTGGAGATATTACTGTTTGTGTATTTACAATATTCATTGATTTTTGCCATTGAAAAACGTCCAGAAATGTTTGAAGCTACTGACTGAATGAAAGGAGCTGGCATCTCACTCTCTTTGAATCTTCTTTATCATGCTAGGATTAGCAGGAAAAAGCAAAAAATTTCAGAATTGCACCTTGCAATGTGGAGATATTACTGTTTGTGCATTTACAATATTCATTGATTTTTGCCATTGAAAAACATCATGTTATTCATATACCAGAAATGTTTGAAGCTACTGACTGAATGAAAGGAGCTGGCATCTCACTCTCTTTGAATCTTCTTTATCATGCTAGGATTAGCAGGAAAAAGCAAAAAATTTCAGAATTGCACCTTGCAATGTGGAGATATTACTGTTTGTGCATTTACAATATTCATTGATTTTTGCCATTGAAAAACATCATGTTATTCATATACCAGAAATGTTTGAAGCTACTGACTGAATGAAAGGAGCTGGCATCTCACTCTCTTTGAATCTTCTTTATCATGCTAGGATTAGCAGGAAAAAGCAAAAAATTTCAGAATTGCACCTTGCAATGTGGAGATATTACTGTTTGTGCATTTACAATATTCATTGATTTTTGCCATTGAAAAACGTCCAGAAATGTTTGAAGCTACTGACTGAATGAAAGGAGCTGGCATCTCACTCTCTTTGAATCTTCTTTATCATGCTAGGATTAGCAGGAAAAAGCAAAAAATTTCAGAATTGCACCTTGCAATGTGGAGATATTACTGTTTGTGCATTTACAATATTCATTGATTTTTGCCATTGAAAAACATCATGTTATTCATATACTAGAAATGTTTGAAGCTACTGACTGAATGAAAGGAGCTGGCATATCACTCTCTTTGAATCTTCTTTATCATGCTAGGATTAGCAGGAAAAAGCAAAAAATTTCAGAATTGCACCTTGCAATGTGGAGATATTACTGTTTGTGCATTTACAATATTCATTGATTTTTGCCATTGAAAAACGTCCAGAAATGTTTGAAGCTACTGACTGAATGAAAGGAGCTGGCATCTCACTCTCTTTGAATCTTCATTATCATGCTAGGATTAGCAGGAAAAAGCAAAAAATTTCAGAATTGCACCTTGCAATGTGGAGATATTACTGTTTGTGCATTTACAATATTCATTGATTTTTGCCATTGAAAAACATCATGTTATTCATATACCAGAAATGTTTGAAGCTACTGACTGAATGAAAGGAGCTGGCATCTCACTCTCTTTGAATCTTCTTTATCATGCTAGGATTAGCAGGAAAAAGCAAAAAATTTCAGAATTGCACCTTGCAATGTGGAGATATTACTGTTTGTGCATTTACAATATTCATTGATTTTTGCCCTTGAAAAACATCATGTTATTCATATACCAGAAATGTTTGAAGCTACTGACTGAATGAAAGGAGCTGGCATCTCACTCTCTTTGAATCTTCTTTATCATGCTAGGATTAGCAGGAAAAAGCAAAAAATTTCAGAATTGCACCTTGCAATGTGGAGATATTACTGTTTGTGCATTTACAATATTCATTGATTTTTGCCCTTGAAAAACATCATGTTATTCATATACCAGAAATGTTTGAAGCTACTGACTGAATGAAAGGAGCTGGCAACTCACTCTCTTTGAATCTTCTTTATCATGCTAGGATTAGCAGGAAAAAGCAAAAAATTTCAGAATTGCACCTTGCAATGTGGAGATATTACTGTTTGTGCATTTACAATATTCATTGATTTTTGCCATTGAAAAACGTCCAGAAATGTTTGAAGCTACTGACTGAATGAAAGGAGCTGGCATCTCACTCTCTTTGAATCTTCTTTATCATGCTAGGATTAGCAGGAAAAAGCAAAAAATTTCAGAATTGCACCTTGCAATGTGGAGATATTACTGTTTGTGCATTTACAATATTCATTGATTTTTGCCCTTGAAAAACATCATGTTATTCATATACCAGAAATGTTTGAAGCTACTGACTGAATGAAAGGAGCTGGCATCTCACTCTCTTTGAATCTTCTTTATCATGCTAGGATCAGCAGGAAAAAGCAAAAAATTTCAGAATTGCACCTTGCAATGTGGAGATATTACTGTTTGTGCATTTACAATATTCATTGATTTTTGCCATTGAAAAACGTCCAGAAATGTTTGAAGCTACTGACTGAATGAAAGGAGCTGGCATCTCACTCTCTTTGAATCTTCATTATCATGCTAGGATTAGCAGGAAAAAGCAAAAAATTTCAGAATTGCACTTTGCAATGTGGAGATATTACTGTTTGTGCATTTACAATATTCATTGATTTTTGCCATTGAAAAACGTCCAGAAATGTTTGAAGCTACTGACTGAATGAAAGGAGCTGGCATCTCACTCTCTTTGAATCTTCTTTATCATGCTAGGATTAGCAGGAAAAAGCAAAAAATTTCAGAATTGCACCTTGCAATGTGGAGATATTACTGTTTGTGCATTTACAATATTCATTGATTTTTGCCATTGAAAAACATCATGTTATTCATATACCAGAAATGTTTGAAGCTACTGACTGAATGAAAGGAGCTGGCATCTCACTCTCTTTGAATCTTCTTTATCATGCTAGGATTAGCAGGAAAAAGGAAAAAATTTCAGAATTGCACCTTGCAATGTGGAGATATTACTGTTTGTGCATTTACAATATTCATTGATTTTTGCCATTGAAAAACATCATGTTATTCATATACCAGAAATGTTTGAAGCTACTGACTGAATGAAAGGAGCTGGCATCTCACTCTCTTTGAATCTTCTTTATCATGCTAGGATTAGCAGGAAAAAGCAAAAAATTTCAGAATTGCACCTTGCAATGTGGAGATATTACTGTTTGTGCATTTACAATATTCATTGATTTTTGCCCTTGAAAAACATCATGTTATTCATATACCAGAAATGTTTGAAGCTACTGACTGAATGAAAGGAGCTGGCATCTCACTCTCTTTGAATCTTCTTTATCATGCTAGGATTAGCAGGAAAAAGCAAAAAATTTCAGAATTGCACCTTGCAATGTGGAGATATTACTGTTTGTGCATTTACAATATTCATTGATTTTTGCCCTTGAAAAACATCATGTTATTCATATACCAGAAATGTTTGAAGCTACTGACTGAATGAAAGGAGCTGGCAACTCACTCTCTTTGAATCTTCTTTATCATGCTAGGATTAGCAGGAAAAAGCAAAAAATTTCAGAATTGCACCTTGCAATGTGGAGATATTACTGTTTGTGCATTTACAATATTCATTGATTTTTGCCATTGAAAAACGTCCAGAAATGTTTGAAGCTACTGACTGAATGAAAGGAGCTGGCATCTCACTCTCTTTGAATCTTCTTTATCATGCTAGGATTAGCAGGAAAAAGCAAAAAATTTCAGAATTGCACCTTGCAATGTGGAGATATTACTGTTTGTGCATTTACAATATTCATTGATTTTTGCCCTTGAAAAACATCATGTTATTCATATACCAGAAATGTTTGAAGCTACTGACTGAATGAAAGGAGCTGGCATCTCACTCTCTTTGAATCTTCTTTATCATGCTAGGATTAGCAGGAAAAAGCAAAAAATTTCAGAATTGCACCTTGCAATGTGGAGATATTACTGTTTGTGCATTTACAATATTCATTGATTTTTGCCATTGAAAAACGTCCAGAAATGTTTGAAGCTACTGACTGAATGAAAGGAGCTGGCATCTCACTCTCTTTGAATCTTCTTTATCATGCTAGGATTAGCAGGAAAAAGCAAAAAATTTCAGAATTGCACTTTGCAATGTGGAGATATTACTGTTTGTGCATTTACAATATTCATTGATTTTTGCCATTGAAAAACATCATGTTATTCATATACCAGAAATGTTTGAAGCTACTGACTGAATGAAAGGAGCTGGCATCTCACTCTCTTTGAATCTTCTTTATCATGCTAGGATTAGCAGGAAAAAGCAAAACATTTCAGAATTGCACCTTGCAATGTGGAGATATTACTGTTTGTGCATTTACAATATTCATTGATTTTTGCCATTGAAAAACATCATGTTATTCATATACCAGAAATGTTTGAAGCTACTGACTGAATGAAAGGAGCTGGCATCTCACTCTCTTTGAATCTTCTTTATCATGCTAGGATTAGCAGGAAAAAGCAAAAAATTTCAGAATTGCACCTTGCAATGTGGAGATATTACTGTTTGTGCATTTACAATATTCATTGATTTTTGCCATTGAAAAACGTCCAGAAATGTTTGAAGCTACTGACTGAATGAAAGGAGCTGGCATCTCACTCTCTTTGAATCTTCTTTATCATGCTAGGATTAGCAGGAAAAAGCAAAAAAATTCAGAATTGCACCTTGCAATGTGGAGATATTACTGTTTGTGCATTTACAATATTCATTGATTTTTGCCATTGAAAAACATCATGTTATTCATATACCAGAAATGTTTGAAGCTACTGACTGAATGAAAGGAGCTGGCATATCACTCTCTTTGAATCTTCTTTATCATGCTAGGATTATCAGGAAAAAGCAAAAAATTTCAGAATTGCACCTTGCAATGTGGAGATATTACTGTTTGTGCATTTACAATATTCATTGATTTTTGCCATTGAAAAACGTCCAGAAATGTTTGAAGCTACTGACTGAATGAAAGGAGCTGGCATCTCACTCTCTTTGAATCTTCTTTATCATGCTAGGATTAGCAGGAAAAAGCAAAAAATTTCAGAATTGCACCTTGCAATGTGGAGATATTACTGTTTGTGCATATACAATATTCATTGATTTTTGCCATTGAAAAACGTCCAGAAATGTTTGAAGCTACTGACTGAATGAAAGGAGCTCTCATCTCACTCTCTTTGAATCTTCTTTATCATGCTAGGATTAGCAGGAAAAAGCAAAAAATTTCAGAATTGCACCTTGCAATGTGGAGATATTACTGTTTGTGCATTTACAATATTCATTGATTTTTGCCATTGAAAAACATCATGTTATTCATATACCAGAAATGTTTGAAGCTACTGACTGAATGAAAGGAGCTGGCATCTCACTCTCTTTGAATCTTCTTTATCATGCTAGGATTAGCAGGAAAAAGGAAAAAAATTCAGAATTGCACCTTGCAATGTGGAGATATTACTGTTTGTGCATTTACAATATTCATTGATTTTTGCCATTGAAAAACATCATGTTATTCATATACCAGAAATGTTTGAAGCTACTGACTGAATGAAAGGAGCTGGCATCTCACTCTCTTTGAATCTTCTTTATCATGCTAGGATTAGCAGGAAAAAGCAAAAAATTTCAGAATTGCACCTTGCAATGTGGAGATATGACTGTTCGTGCATTTACAATATTCATTGATTTTTGCCCTTGAAAAACATCATGTTATTCATATACCAGAAATGTTTGAAGCTACTGACTGAATGAAAGGAGCTGGCATCTCACTCTCTTTGAATCTTCTTTATCATGCTAGGATTAGCAGGAAAAAGCAAAAAATTTCAGAATTGCACCTTGCAATGTGGAGATATTACTGTTTGTGCATTTACAATATTCATTGATTTTTGCCCTTGAAAAACATCATGTTATTCATATACCAGAAATGTTTGAAGCTACTGACTGAATGAAAGGAGCTGGCATCTCACTCTCTTTGAATCTTCTTTATCATGCTAGGATTAGCAGGAAAAAGCAAAAAATTTCAGAATTGCACCTTGCAATGTGGAGATATTACTGCTTGTGCATTTACAATATTCATTGATTTTTGCCATTGAAAAACGTCCAGAAATGTTTGAAGCTACTGACTGAATGAAAGGAGCTGGCATCTCACTCTCTTTGAATCTTCTTTATCATGCTAGGATTAGCAGGAAAAAGCAAAAAATTTCAGAATTGCACCTTGCAATGTGGAGATATTACTGTTTGTGCATTTACAATATTCATTGATTTTTGCCATTGAAAAACGTCCAGAAATGTTTGAAGCTACTGACTGAATGAAAGGAGCTGGCATCTCACTCTCTTTGAATCTTCTTTATCATGCTAGGATTAGCAGGAAAAAGCAAAAAATTTCAGAATTGCACCTTGCAATGTGGAGATATTACTGTTTGTGCATTTACAATATTCATTGATTTTTGCCATTGAAAAACGTCCAGAAATGTTTGAAGCTACTGACTGAATGAAAGGAGCTGGCATCTCACTCTCTTTGAATCTTCTTTATCATGCTAGGATTAGCAGGAAAAAGCAAAAAAATTCAGAATTGCACCTTGCAATGTGGAGATATTACTGTTTGTGCATTTACAATATTCATTGATTTTTGCCATTGAAAAACATCATGTTATTCATATACCAGAAATGTTTGAAGCTACTGACTGAATGAAAGGAGCTGGCATATCACTCTCTTTGAATCTTCTTTATCATGCTAGGATTAGCAGGAAAAAGCAAAAAATTTCAGAATTGCACCTTGCAATGTGGAGATATTACTGTTTGTGCATTTACAATATTCATTGATTTTTGCCATTGAAAAACGTCCAGAAATGTTTGAAGCTACTGACTGAATGAAAGGAGCTGGCATCTCACTCTCTTTGAATCTTCTTTATCATGCTAGGATTAGCAGGAAAAAGCAAAAAATTTCAGAATTGCACCTTGCAATGTGGAGATATTACTGTTTGTGCATTTACAATATTCATTGATTTTTGCCATTGAAAAACGTCCAGAAATGTTTGAAGCTACTGACTGAATGAAAGGAGCTGGCATCTCACTCTCTTTGAATCTTCTTTATCATGCTAGGATTAGCAGGAAAAAGCAAAAAATTTCAGAATTGCACCTTGCAATGTGGAGATATTACTGTTTGTGCATTTACAATATTCATTGATTTTTGCCATTGAAAAACATCATGTTATTCATATACCAGAAATGTTTGAAGCTACTGACTGAATGAAAGGAGCTGGCATCTCACTCTCTTTGAATCTTCTTTATCATGCTAGGATTAGCAGGAAAAAGGAAAAAAGTTCAGAATTGCACCTTGGAATGTGGAGATATTACTGTTTGTGCATTTACAATATTCATTGATTTTTGCCATTGAAAAACATCATGTTATTCATATACCAGAAATGTTTGAAGCTACTGACTGAATGAAAGGAGCTGGCATCTCACTCTCTTTGAATCGTCTTTATCATGCTAGTATTAGCAGGAAAAAGCAAAAAATTTCAGAATTGCACCTTGCAATGTGGAGATATTACTGTTTGTGCATTTACAATATTCATTGATTTTTGCCCTTGAAAAACATCATGTTATTCATATACCAGAAATGTTTGAAGCTACTGACTGAATGAAAGGAGCTGGCATCTCACTCTCTTTGAATCTTCTTTATCATGCTAGGATTAGCAGGAAAAAGCAAAAAATTTCAGAATTGCACCTTGCAATGTGGAGATATTACTGCTTGTGCATTTACAATATTCATTGATTTTTGCCATTGAAAAACGTCCAGAAAAGTTTGAAGCTACTGACTGAATGAAAGGAGCTGGCATCTCACTCTCTTTGAATCTTCTTTATCATGCTAGGATTAGCAGGAAAAAGCAAAAAATTTCAGAATTGCACCTTGCAATGTGGAGATATTACTGTTTGTGCATTTACAATATTCATTGATTTTTGCCCTTGAAAAACATCATGTTATTCATATACCAGAAATGTTTGAAGCTACTGACTGAATGAAAGGAGCTGGCATCTCACTCTCTTTGAATCTTCTTTATCATGCTAGGATTAGCAGGAAAAAGCAAAAAATTTCAGAATTGCACCTTGCAATGTGGAGATATTACTGTTTGTGCATTTACAATATTCATTGATTTTTGCCATTGAAAAACGTCCAGAAATGTTTGAAGCTACTGACTGAATGAAAGGAGCTGGCATCTCACTCTCTTTGAATCTTCTTTATCATGCTAGGATTAGCAGGAAAAAGCAAAAAATTTCAGAATTGCACCTTGCAATGTGGAGATATTACTGTTTGTGCATTTACAATATTCATTGATTTTTGCCATTGAGAAACGTCCAGAAATGTTTGAAGCTACTGACTGAATGAAAGGAGCTGGCATCTCACTCTCTTTGAATCTTCTTTATCATACTAGGATTAGCAGGAAAAAGCAAAAAATTTCAGAATTGCACCTTGCAATGTGGAGATATTACTGTTTGTGCATTTACAATATTCATTAATTTTTGCCATTGAAAAACATCATGTTATTCATATACCAGAAATGTTTGAAGCTACTGACTGAATGAAAGGAGCTGGCATCTCACTCTCTTTGAATCTTCTTTATCATGCTAGGATTAGCAGGAAAAAGCAAAAAATTTCAGAATTGCACCTTGCAATGTGGAGATATTACTGCTTGTGCATTTACAATATTCATTGATTTTTGCCATTGAAAAACATCATGTTATTCATATACCAGAAATGTTTGAAGCTACTGACTGAATGAAAGGAGCTGGCATCTCACTCTCTTTGAATCTTCTTTATCATGCTAGTATTAGCAGGAAAAAGCAAAAAATTTCAGAATTGCACCTTGCAATGTGGAGATATTACTGTTTGTGCATTTACAATATTCATTGATTTTTGCCCTTGAAAAACATCATGTTATTCATATACCAGAAATGTTTGAAGCTACTGACTGAATGAAAGGAGCTGGCATCTCACTCTCTTTGAATCTTCTTTATCATGCTAGGATTAGCAGGAAAAAGCAAAAAATTTCAGAATTGCACCTTGCAATGTGGAGATATTACTGTTTGTGCATTTACAATATTCATTGATTTTTGCCCTTGAAAAACATCATGTTATTCATATACCAGAAATGTTTGAAGCTACTGACTGAATGAAAGGAGCTGGCATTTCACTCTCTTTGAATCTTCTTTATCATGCTAGGATTAGCAGGAAAAAGCAAAAAATTTCAGAATTGCACCTTGCAATGTGGAGATATTACTGCTTGTGCATTTACAATATTCATTGATTTTTGCCATTGAAAAACGTCCAGAAATGTTTGAAGCTACTGACTGAATGAAAGGAGCTGGCATCTCACTCTCTTTGAATCTTCTTTATCATGCTAGGATTAGCAGGAAAAAGCAAAAAATTTCAGAATTGCACCTTGCAATGTGGAGATATTACTGTTTGTGCATTTACAATATTCATTGATTTTTGCCCTTGAAAAACATCATGTTATTCATATACCAGAAATGTTTGAAGCTACTGACTGAATGAAAGGAGCTGGCATCTCACTCTCTTTGAATCTTCTTTATCATGCTAGGATTAGCAGGAAAAAGCAAAAAATTTCAGAATTGCACCTTGCAATGTGGAGATATTACTGTTTGTGCATTTACAATATTCATTGATTTTTGCCATTGAAAAACGTCCAGAAATGTTTGAAGCTACTGACTGAATGAAAGGAGCTGGCATCTCACTCTCTTTGAATCTTCTTTATCATACTAGGATTAGCAGGAAAAAGCAAAAAATTTCAGAATTGCACCTTGCAATGTGGAGATATTACTGTTTGTGCATTTACAATATTCATTAATTTTTGCCATTGAAAAACATCATGTTATTCATATACCAGAAATGTTTGAAGCTACTGACTGAATGAAAGGAGCTGGCATCTCACTCTCTTTGAATCTTCTTTATCATACTAGGATTAGCAGGAAAAAGCAAAAAATTTCAGAATTGCACCTTGCAATGTGGAGATATTACTGTTTGTGCATTTACAATATTCATTAATTTTTGCCATTGAAAAACATCATGTTATTCATATACCAGAAATGTTTGAAGCTACTGACTGAATGAAAGGAGCTGGCATCTCACTCTCTTTGAATCTTCTTTATCATGCTAGGATTAGCAGGAAAAAGCAAAAAATTTCAGAATTGCACCTTGCAATGTGGAGATATTACTGTTTGTGCATTTACAATATTCATTGATTTTTGCCATTGAAAAACATCATGTTATTCATATACCAGAAATGTTTGAAGCTACTGACTGAATGAAAGGAGCTGGCATCTCACTCTCTTTGAATCTTCTTTATCATGCTAGGATTAGCAGGAAAAGGGAAAAAATTTCAGAATTGCACCTTGCAATGTGGAGATATTACTGTTTGTGCATTTACAATATTCATTGATTTTTGCCCTTGAAAAACATCATGTTATTCATATACCAGAAATGTTTGAAGCTACTGACTGAATGAAAGGAGCTGGCATCTCACTCCCTTTGAATCTTCTTTATCATGCTAGGATTAGCAGGAAAAAGCAAAAAATTTCAGAATTGCACCTTGCAATGTGGAGATATTACTGTTTGTGCATTTACAATATTCATTGATTTTTGCCCTTGAAAAACATCATGTTATTCATGTACCAGAAATGTTTGAAGCTACTGACGGAATGAAAGGAGCTGGCATCTCACTCTCTTTGAATCTTCTTTATCATGCTAGGATTAGCAGGAAAAAGCAACAAATTTCAGAATTGCACCTTGCAATGTGGAGATATTACTGTTTGTGCATTTACAATATTCATTGATTTTTGCCCTTGAAAAACATCATGTTATTCATGTACCAGAAATGTTTGAAGCTACTGACGGAATGAAAGGAGCTGGCATCTCACTCTCTTTGAATCTTCTTTATCATGCTAGGATTAGCAGGAAAAAGCAAAAAATTTCAGAATTGCACCTTGCAATGTGGAGATATTACTGTTTGTGCATTTACAATATTCATTGATTTTTGCCATTGAAAAACGTCCAGAAATGTTTGAAGCTACTGACTGAATGAAAGGAGCTGGCATCTCACTCTCTTTGAATCTTCTTTATCATGCTAGGATTAGCAGGAAAAAGCAAAAAATTTCAGAATTGCACCTTGCAATGTGGAGATATTACTGTTTGTGCATTTACAATATTCATTGATTTTTGCCATTGAAAAACGTCCAGAAATGTTTGAAGCTACTGACTGAATGAAAGGAGCTGGCATCTCACTCTCTTTGAATCTTCTTTATCATGCCAGGATTAGCAGGAAAAAGGAAAAAATTTCAGAATTGCACCTTGCGATGTGGAGATATTACTGTTTGTGCATTTACAATATTCATTGATTTTTGCCATTGAAAAACATCATGTTATTCATATACCAGAAATGTTTGAAGCTACTGACTGAATGAAAGGAGCTGGCATCTCACTCTCTTTGAATCTTCTTTATCATGCTAGGATTAGCAGGAAAAAGCAAAAAATTTCAGAATTGCACCTTGCAATGTGGAGATATTACTGTTTGTGCATTTGCAATATTCATTGATTTTTGCCCTTGAAAAACATCATGTTATTCATATACCAGAAATGTTTGAAGCTACTGACTGAATGAAAGGAGCTGGCATCTCACTCTCTTTGAATCTTCTTTATCATGCTAGGATTAGCAGGAAAAAGCAAAAAATTTCAGAATTGCACCTTGCAATGTGGAGATATTACTGTTTGTGCATTTACAATATTCATTGTTTTTTGCCCTTGAAAAACATCATGTTATTCATATACCAGAAATGTTTGAAGCTACTGACTGAATGAAAGGAGCTGGCATCTCACTCTCTTTGAATCTTCTTTATCATGCTAGGATTAGCAGGAAAAAGCAAAAAATTTCAGAATTGCACCTTGCAATGTGGAGATATTACTGTTTGTGCATTTACAATATTCATTGATTTTTGCCATTGAAAAACGTCCAGAAATGTTTGAAGCTACTGACTGAATGAAAGGAGCTGGCATCTCACTCTCTTTGAATCTTCTTTATCATGCTAGGATTAGCAGGAAAAAGCAAAAAATTTCAGAATTGCACCTTGCAATGTGGAGATATTACTGTTTGTGCATTTACAATATTCATTGATTTTTGCCATTGAAAAACGTCCAGAAATGTTTGAAGCTACTGACTGAATGAAAGGAGCTGGCATCTCACTCTCTTTGAATCTTCTTTATCATGCTAGGATTAGCAGGAAAAAGCAAAAAATTTCAGAATTGCACCTTGCAATGTGGAGATATTACTGTTTGTGCATTTACAATATTCATTGTTTTTTGCCCTTGAAAAACATCATGTTATTCATATACCAGAAATGTTTGAAGCTACTGACTGAATGAAAGGAGCTGGCATCTCACTCTCTTTGAATCTTCTTTATCATGCTAGGATTAGCAGGAAAAAGCAAAAAAATTCAGAATTGCACCTTGCAATGTGGAGATATTACTGTTTGTGCATTTACAATATTCATTGATTTTTGCCATTGAAAAACGTCCAGAAATGTTTGAAGCTACTGACTGAATGAAAGGAGCTGGCATCTCACTCTCTTTGAATCTTCTTTATCATGCTAGGATTAGCAGGAAAAAGCAAAAAATTTCAGAATTGCACCTTGCAATGTGGAGATATTACTGTTTGTGCATTTACAATATTCATTGATTTTTGCCATTGAAAAACGTCCAGAAATGTTTGAAGCTACTGACTGAATGAAAGGAGCTGGCATCTCACTCTCTTTGAATCTTCTTTATCATGCTAGGATTAGCAGGAAAAAGCAAAAAATTTCAGAATTGCACTTTGCAATGTGGAGATATTACTGTTTGTGCATTTACAATATTCATTGATTTTTGCCATTGAAAAACGTCCAGAAATGTTTGAAGCTACTGACTGAATGAAAGGAGCTGGCATCTCACTCTCTTTGAATCTTCTTTATCATGCTAGGATTAGCAGGAAAAAGCAAAAAATTTCAGAATTGCACCTTGCAATGTGGAGATATTACTGTTTGTGCATTTACAATATTCATTGATTTTTGCCATTGAAAAACGTCCAGAAATGTTTGAAGCTACTGACTGAATGAAAGGAGCTGGCATCTCACTCTCTTTGAATCTTCTTTATCATGCTAGGATTAGCAGGAAAAAGCAAAAAATTTCAGAATTGCACCTTGCAATGTGGAGATATTACTGTTTGTGCATTTACAATATTCATTAATTTTTGCCATTGAAAAACATCATGTTATTCATATACCAGAAATGTTTGAAGCTACTGACTGAATGAAAGGAGCTGGCATCTCACTCTCTTTGAATCTTCTTTATCATGCTAGAATTAGCAGGAAAAAGCAAAAAATTTCAGAATTGCACCTTGCAATGTGGAGATATTACTGTTTGTGCATTTACAATATTCATTGATTTTTGCCATTGAAAAACATCATGTTATTCATATACCAGAAATGTTTGAAGCTACTGACTGAATGAAAGGAGCTGGCATCTTACTCTCTTTGAATCTTCTTTATCATGCTAGGATTAGCAGGAAAAAGCAAAAAATTTCAGAATTGCACCTTGCAATGTGGAGATATTACTGTTTGTGCATTTACAATATTCATTGATTTTTGCCATTGAAAAACGTCCAGAAATGTTTGAAGCTGCTGACTGAATGAAAGGAGCTGGCATCTCACTCTCTTTGAATCTTCTTTATCATGCTAGGATTAGCAGGAAAAGGGAAAAAATTTCAGAATTGCACCTTGCAATGTGGAGATATTACTGTTTGTGCATTTACAATATTCATTGATTTTTGCCCTTGAAAAACATCATGTTATTCATGTACCAGAAATGTTTGAAGCTACTGACGGAATGAAAGGAGCTGGCATCTCACTCTCTTTGAATCTTCTTTATCATGCTAGGATTAGCAGGAAAAAGCAAAAAATTTCAGAATTGCACCTTGCAATGTGGAGATATTACTGTTTGTGCATTTACAATATTCATTGATTTTTGCCATTGAAAAACGTCCAGAAATGTTTGAAGCTACTGACTGAATGAAAGGAGCTGGCATCTCACTCTCTTTGAATCTTCTTTATCATGCTAGGATTAGCAGGAAAAAGCAAAAAATTTCAGAATTGCACCTTGCAATGTGGAGATATTACTGTTTGTGCATTTACAATATTCATTGATTTTTGCCATTGAAAAACGTCCAGAAATGTTTGAAGCTACTGACTGAATGAAAGGAGCTGGCATCTCACTCTCTTTGAATCTTCTTTATCATGCCAGGATTAGCAGGAAAAAGGAAAAAATTTCAGAATTGCACCTTGCGATGTGGAGATATTACTGTTTGTGCATTTACAATATTCATTGATTTTTGCCATTGAAAAACATCATGTTATTCATATACCAGAAATGTTTGAAGCTACTGACTGAATGAAAGGAGCTGGCATCTCACTCTCTTTGAATCTTCTTTATCATGCTAGGATTAGCAGGAAAAAGCAAAAAATTTCAGAATTGCACCTTGCAATGTGGAGATATTACTGTTTGTGCATTTACAATATTCATTGTTTTTTGCCCTTGAAAAACATCATGTTATTCATATACCAGAAATGTTTGAAGCTACTGACTGAATGAAAGGAGCTGGCATCTCACTCTCTTTGAATCTTCTTTATCATGCTAGGATTAGCAGGAAAAAGCAAAAAATTTCAGAATTGCACCTTGCAATGTGGAGATATTACTGTTTGTGCATTTACAATATTCATTGATTTTTGCCATTGAAAAACGTCCAGAAATGTTTGAAGCTACTGACTGAATGAAAGGAGCTGGCATCTCACTCTCTTTGAATCTTCTTTATCATGCTAGGATTAGCAGGAAAAAGCAAAAAATTTCAGAATTGCACCTTGCAATGTGGAGATATTACTGTTTGTGCATTTACAATATTCATTGATTTTTGCCATTGAAAAACGTCCAGAAATGTTTGAAGCTACTGACTGAATGAAAGGAGCTGGCATCTCACTCTCTTTGAATCTTCTTTATCATGCTAGGATTAGCAGGAAAAAGCAAAAAATTTCAGAATTGCACCTTGCAATGTGGAGATATTACTGTTTGTGCATTTACAATATTCATTGATTTTTGCCATTGAAAAACGTCCAGAAATGTTTGAAGCTACTGACTGAATGAAAGGAGCTGGCATCTCACTCTCTTTGAATCTTCTTTATCATGCTAGGATTAGCAGGAAAAAGCAAAAAATTTCAGAATTGCACCTTGCAATGTGGAGATATTACTGTTTGTGCATTTACAATATTCATTGTTTTTTGCCCTTGAAAAACATCATGTTATTCATATACCAGAAATGTTTGAAGCTACTGACTGAATGAAAGGAGCTGGCATCTCACTCTCTTTGAATCTTCTTTATCATGCTAGGATTAGCAGGAAAAAGCAAAAAAATTCAGAATTGCACCTTGCAATGTGGAGATATTACTGTTTGTGCATTTACAATATTCATTGATTTTTGCCATTGAAAAACGTCCAGAAATGTTTGAAGCTACTGACTGAATGAAAGGAGCTGGCATCTCACTCTCTTTGAATCTTCTTTATCATGCTAGGATTAGCAGGAAAAAGCAAAAAATTTCAGAATTGCACCTTGCAATGTGGAGATATTACTGTTTGTGCATTTACAATATTCATTGATTTTTGCCATTGAAAAACGTCCAGAAATGTTTGAAGCTACTGACTGAATGAAAGGAGCTGGCATCTCACTCTCTTTGAATCTTCTTTATCATGCTAGGATTAGCAGGAAAAAGCAAAAAATTTCAGAATTGCACTTTGCAATGTGGAGATATTACTGTTTGTGCATTTACAATATTCATTGATTTTTGCCATTGAAAAACGTCCAGAAATGTTTGAAGCTACTGACTGAATGAAAGGAGCTGGCATCTCACTCTCTTTGAATCTTCTTTATCATGCTAGGATTAGCAGGAAAAAGCAAAAAATTTCAGAATTGCACCTTGCAATGTGGAGATATTACTGTTTGTGCATTTACAATATTCATTGATTTTTGCCATTGAAAAACGTCCAGAAATGTTTGAAGCTACTGACTGAATGAAAGGAGCTGGCATCTCACTCTCTTTGAATCTTCTTTATCATGCTAGGATTAGCAGGAAAAAGCAAAAAATTTCAGAATTGCACCTTGCAATGTGGAGATATTACTGTTTGTGCATTTACAATATTCATTAATTTTTGCCATTGAAAAACATCATGTTATTCATATACCAGAAATGTTTGAAGCTACTGACTGAATGAAAGGAGCTGGCATCTCACTCTCTTTGAATCTTCTTTATCATGCTAGAATTAGCAGGAAAAAGCAAAAAATTTCAGAATTGCACCTTGCAATGTGGAGATATTACTGTTTGTGCATTTACAATATTCATTGATTTTTGCCATTGAAAAACATCATGTTATTCATATACCAGAAATGTTTGAAGCTACTGACTGAATGAAAGGAGCTGGCATCTTACTCTCTTTGAATCTTCTTTATCATGCTAGGATTAGCAGGAAAAAGCAAAAAATTTCAGAATTGCACCTTGCAATGTGGAGATATTACTGTTTGTGCATTTACAATATTCATTGATTTTTGCCATTGAAAAACGTCCAGAAATGTTTGAAGCTGCTGACTGAATGAAAGGAGCTGGCATCTCACTCTCTTTGAATCTTCTTTATCATGCTAGGATTAGCAGGAAAAAGCAAAAAATTTCAGAATTGCACCTTGCAATGTGGAGATATTACTGTTTGTGCATTTACAATATTCATTGATTTTTGCCATTGAAAAACGTCCAGAAATGTTTGAAGCTACTGACTGAATGAAAGGAGCTGGCATCTCACTCTCTTTGAATCTTCTTTATCATGCTAGGATTAGCAGGAAAAAGCAAAAAATTTCAGAATTGCACCTTGCAATGTGGAGATATTACTGTTTGTGCATTTACAATATTCATTGATTTTTGCCATTGAAAAACGTCCAGAAATGTTTGAAGCTACTGACTGAATGAAAGGAGCTGGCATCTCACTCTCTTTGAATCTTCTTTATCATGCTAGGATTAGCAGGAAAAAGCAAAAAATTTCAGAATTGCACCTTGCAATGTGGAGATATTACTGTTTGTGCATTTACAATATTCATTGATTTTTGCCATTGAAAAACATCATGTTATTCATATACCAGAAATGTTTGAAGCTACTGACTGAATGAAAGGAGCTGGCATCTCACTCTCTTTGAATCTTCTTTATCATGCTAGGATTAGCAGGAAAAAGGAAAAAATTTCAGAATTGCACCTTGCAATGTGGAGATATTACTGTTTGTGCATTTACAATATTCATTGATTTTTGCCATTGAAAAACATCATGTTATTCATATACCAGAAATGTTTGAAGCTACTGACTGAATGAAAGGAGCTGGCATCTCACTCTCTTTGAATCTTCTTTATCATGCTAGGATTAGCAGGAAAAAGCAAAAAAATTCAGAATTGCACCTTGCAATGTGGAGATATTACTGTTTGTGCATTTACAATATTCATTGATTTTTGCCATTGAAAAACGTCCAGAAATGTTTGAAGCTACTGACTGAATGAAAGGAGCTGGCATCTCACTCTCTTTGAATCTTCTTTATCATGCTAGGATTAGCAGGAAAAAGCAAAAAATTTCAGAATTGCACCTTGCAATGTGGAGATATTACTGTTAGTGCATTTACAATATTCATTGATTTTTGCCATTGAAAAACGTCCAGAAATGTTTGAAGCTACTGACTGAATGAAAGGAGCTGGCATCTCACTCTCTTTGAATCTTCTTTATCATGCTAGGATTAGCAGGAAAAAGCAAAAAATTTCAGAATTGCACCTTGCAATGTGGAGATATTACTGTTTGTGCATTTACAATATTCATTGATTTTTGCCATTGAAAAACGTCCAGAAATGTTTGAAGCTACTGACTGAATGAAAGGAGCTGGCATCTCACTCTCTTTGAATCTTCTTTATCATGCTAGGATTAGCAGGAAAAAGCAAAAAATTTCAGAATTGCACCTTGCAATGTGGAGATATTACTGTTTGTGCATTTACAATATTCATTGATTTTTGCCATTGAAAAACATCATGTTATTCATATACCAGAAATGTTTGAAGCTACTGACTGAATGAAAGGAGCTGGCATCTCACTCTCTCTGAATCTTCTTTATCATGCTAGGATTAGCAGGAAAAAGCAAAAAATTTCAGAATTGCACCTTGCAATGTGGAGATATTACTGTTTGTGCATTTACAATATTCATTGATTTTTGCCATTGAAAAACGTCCAGAAATGTTTGAAGCTACTGACTGAATGAAAGGAGCTGGCATCTCACTCTCTTTGAATCTTCTTTATCATGCTAGGATTAGCAGGAAAAAGCAAAAAATTTCAGAATTGCACCTTGCAATGTGGAGATATTACTGTTTGTGCATTTACAATATTCATTGATTTTTGCCATTGAAAAACGTCCAGAAATGTTTGAAGCTACTGACTGAATGAAAGGAGCTGGCATCTCACTCTCTTTGAATCTTCTTTATCATGCTAGGATTAGCAGGAAAAAGCAAAAAATTTCAGAATTGCACCTTGCAATGTGGACATATTACTGTTTGTGCATTTACAATATTCATTGATTTTTGCCATTGAAAAACATCATGTTATTCATATACCAGAAATGTTTGAAGCTACTGACTGAATGAAAGGAGCTGGCATCTCACTCTCTTTGAATCTTCTTTATCATGCTAGGATTAGCAGGAAAAAGGAAAAAATTTCAGAATTACATCTTGCAATGTGGAGATATTACTGTTTGTGCATTTACAATATTCATTGATTTTTGCCATTGAAAAACATCATGTTATTCATATACCAGAAATGTTTGAAGCTACTGACTGAATGAAAGGAGCTGGCATCTCACTCTCTTTGAATCTTCTTTATCATGCTAGGATTAGCAGGAAAAAGCAAAAAATTTCAGAATTGCACCTTGCAATGTGGAGATATTACTGTTTGTGCATTTACAATATTCATTGATTTTTGCCATTGAAAAACGTCCAGAAATGTTTGAAGCTACTGACTGAATGAAAGGAGTTGGCATCTCACTCTCTTTGAATCTTCTTTATCATGCTAGGATTAGCAGGAAAAAGCAAAAAATTTCAGAATTGCACCTTGCAATGTGGAGATATTACTGTTTGTGCATTTACAATATTCATTGATTTTTGCCATTGAAAAACGTCCAGAAATGTTTGAAGCTACTGACTGAATGAAAGGAGCTGGCATCTCACTCTCTTTGAATCTTCTTTATCATGCTAGGATTAGCAGGAAAAAGCAAAAAATTTCAGAATTGCACCTTGCAATGTGGAGATATTACTGTTTGTGCATTTACAATATTCATTGATTTTTGCCATTGAAAAACATCATGTTATTCATATACCAGAAATGTTTGAAGCTACTGACTGAATGAAAGGAGCTGGCATCTCACTCTCTTTGAATCTTCTTTATCATGCTAGGATTAGCAGGAAAAAGCAAAAAATTTCAGAATTGCACCTTGCAATGTGGAGATATTACTGTTTGTGCACTTACAATATTCATTGATTTTTGCCATTGAAAAACATCATGTTATTCATATACCAGAAATGTTTGAAGCTACTGACTGAATGAAAGGAGCTGGCATCTCACTGTCTTTGAATCTTCTTTATCATGCTAGGATTAGCAGGAAAAAGCAAAAAATTTCAGAATTGCACCTTGCAATGTGGAGATATTACTGTTTGGGCATTTACAATATTCATTGATTTTTGCCATTGAAAAACGTCCAGAAATGTTTGAAGCTACTGACTGAATGAAAGGAGCTGGCATCTCACTCTCTTTGAATCTTCTTTATCATGCTAGGATTAGCAGGAAAAAGCAAAAAATTTCAGAATTGCACCTTGCAATGTGGAGATATTACTGTTTGTGCATTTACAATATTCATTGATTTTTGCCATTGAAAAACATCATGTTATTCATATACCAGAAATGTTTGAAGCTACTGACTGAATGAAAGGAGCTGGCATCTCACTCTCTTTGAATCTTCTTTATCATGCTAGGATTAGCAGGAAAAAGCAAAAAATTTCAGAATTGCACCTTGCAATGTGGAGATATTACTGTTTGTGCATTTACAATATTCATTGATTTTTGCCATTGAAAAACATCATGTTATTCATATACCAGAAATGTTTGAAGCTACTGACTGAATGAAAGGAGCTGGCATCTCACTCTCTTTGAATCTTCTTTATCATGCTAGGATTAGCAGGAAAAAGCAAAAAAATTCAGAATTGCACCTTGCAATGTGGAGATATTACTGTTTGTGCACTTACAATATTCATTGATTTTTGCCATTGAAAAACATCATGTTATTCATATACCAGAAATGTTTGAAGCTACTGACTGAATGAAAGGAGCTGGCATCTCACTGTCTTTGAATCTTCTTTATCATGCTAGGATTAGCAGGAAAAAGCAAAAAATTTCAGAATTGCACCTTGCAATGTGGAGATATTACTGTTTGTGCATTTACAATATTCATTGATTTTTGCCATTGAAAAACGTCCAGAAATGTTTGAAGCTACTGACTGAATGAAAGGAGCTGGCATCTCACTCTCTTTGAATCTTCTTTATCATGCTAGGATTAGCAGGAAATAGCAAAAAATTTCAGAATTGCACCTTGCAATGTGGAGATATTACTGTTTGTGCATTTACAATATTCATTGATTTTTGCCATTGAAAAACATCATGTTATTCATATACCAGAAATGTTTGAAGCTACTGACTGAATGAAAGGAGCTGGCATCTCACTCTCTTTGAATCTTCTTTATCATGCTAGGATTAGCAGGAAAAAGCAAAAAATTTCAGAATTGCACCTTGCAATGTGGAGATATTACTGTTTGTGCATTTACAATATTCATTGATTTTTGCCATTGAAAAACGTCCAGAAATGTTTGAAGCTACTGACTGAATGAAAGGAGCTGGCATCTCACTCTCTTTGAATCTTCTTTATCATGCTAGGATTAGCAGGAAAAAGCAAAAAATTTCAGAATTGCACCTTGCAATGTGGAGATATTACTGTTTGTGCATTTACAATATTCATTGATTTTTGCCATTGAAAAACGTCCAGAAATGTTTGAAGCTACTGACTGAATGAAAGGAGCTGGCATCTCACTCTCTTTGAATCTTCTTTATCATGCTAGGATTAGCAGGAAAAAGCAAAAAATTTCAGAATTGCACCTTGCAATGTGGAGATATTACTGTTTGTGCATTTACAATATTCATTGATTTTTGCCATTGAAAAACATCATGTTATTCATATACCAGAAATGTTTGAAGCTACTGACTGAATGAAAGGAGCTGGCATCTCACTCTCTTTGAATCTTCTTTATCATGCTAGGATTAGCAGGAAAAAGCAAAAAATTTCAGAATTGCACCTTGCAATGTGGAGATATTACTGTTTGTGCATTTACAATATTCATTGATTTTTGCCATTGAAAAACGTCCAGAAATGTTTGAAGCTACTGACTGAATGAAAGGAGCTGGCATCTCACTCTCTTTGAATCTTCTTTATCATGCTAGGATTAGCAGGAAAAAGCAAAAAATTTCAGAATTGCACCTTGCAATGTGGAGATATTACTGTTTGTGCATTTACAATATTCATTGATTTTTACCATTGAAAAACATCATGTTATTCATATACCAGAAATGTTTGAAGCTACTGACTGAATGAAAGGAGCTGGCATCTCACTCTCTTTGAATCTTCTTTATCATGCTAGGATTAGCAGGAAAAAGCTAAAAATTTCAGAATTGCACCTTGCAATGTGGAGATATTACTGTTTGTGCATTTACAATATTCATTGATTTTTGCCATTGAAAAACATCATGTTATTGATATACCAGAAATGTTTGAAGCTACTGACTGAATGAAAGGAGCTGGCATCTCACTCTCTTTGAATCTTCTTTATCATGCTAGGATTAGCAGGAAAAAGCAAAAAATTTCAGAATTGCACCTTGCAATGTGGAGATATTACTGTTTGTGCATTTACAATATTCATTGATTTTTGCCATTGAAAAACGTCCAGAAATGTTTGAAGCTACTGACTGAATGAAAGGAGCTGGCATCTCACTCTCTTTGAATCTTCTTTATCATGCTAGGATTAGCAGGAAAAAGCAATAAATTTCAGAATTGCAGCTTGCAAGGTGGAGATATTACTGTTTGTGCATTTACAATATTCATTGATTTTTGCCATTGAAAAACATCATGTTATTCATATACCAGAAATGTTCGAAACTACTGACTGAATGAAAGGAGCTGGCATCTCACTCTCTTTGAATCTTCTTTATCATGCTAGGATTAGCAGTAAAAAGCAAAAAATTTCAGAATTGCACCTTGCAATGTGGAGATATTACTGTTTGTGCATTTACAATATTCATTGATTTTTGCCATTCAAAAACGTCCAGAAATGTTTGAAGCTACTGACTGAATGAAAGGAGCTGGCATCTCACTCTCTTTGAATCTTCTTTATCATGCTAGGATTAGCAGTAAAAAGCAAAAAATTTCAGAATTGCACATTGCAATGTGGAGATATTACTGTTTGTGCATTTACAATATTCATTGATTTTTGCCATTGAAAAACATCATGTTATTCATATACCAGAAATGTTTGAAGCTACTGACTGAATGAAAGGATCTGGCATCTCACTCTCTTTGAATCTTCTTTATCATGCTAGGATTAGCAGGAAAAAGCAAAAAATTTCAGAATTGCACCTTGCAATGTGGAGATATTACTGTGTGTGCATTTACAATATTCATTGATTTTTGCCATTGAAAAACGTCCAGAAATGTTTGAAGCTACTGACTGAATGAAAGGAGCTGGCATCTCACTCTCTTTGAATTTTCTTTATCATGCTAGGATTAGCAGGAAAAAGCAAAAAATTTCAGAATTGCACCTTGCAATGTGGAGATATTACTGTTTGTGCATTTACAATATTCATTGATTTTTGCCATTGAAAAACGTCCAGAAATGTTTGAAGCTACTGACTGAATGAAAGGAGCTGGCATCTCACTCTCTTTGAATCTTCTTTATCATGCTAGGATTAGCAGGAAAAAGCAAAAAATTTCAGAATTGCACCTTGCAATGTGGAGATATTACTGTTTGTGCATTTACAATATTCATTGATTTTTGCCATTGAAAAACGTCCAGAAATGTTTGAAGCTACTGACTGAATGAAAGGAGCTGGCATCTCACTCTCTTTGAATTTTCTTTATCATGCTAGGATTAGCAGGAAAAAGCAAAAAATTTCAGAATTGCACCTTGCAATGTGGAGATATTACTGTTTGTGCATTTACAATATTCATTGATTTTTGCCATTGAAAAACATCATGTTATTCATATACCAGAAATGTTTGAAGCTACTGACTGAATGAAAGGAGCTGGCATCTCACTCTCTTTGAATCTTCTTTATCATGCTAGGATTAGCAGGAAAAAGCAAAAAAATTCAGAATTGCACCTTGCAATGTGGAGATATTACTGTTTGTGCATTTACAATATTCATTGATTTTTGCCATTGAAAAACATCATGTTATTCATATACCAGAAATGTTTGAAGCTACTGACTGAATGAAAGGAGCTGGCATCTCACTCTCTTTGAATCTTCTTTATCATGCTAGGATTAGCAGGAAAAAGCAAAAAATTTCAGAATTGCACTTTGCATTGTGGAGATATTACTGTTTGTGCATTTACAATATTCATTGATTTTTGCCATTGAAAAACGTCCAGAAATGTTTGAAGCTACTGACTGAATGAAAGGAGCTGGCATCTCACTCTCTTTGAATCTTCTTTATCATGCTAGGATTAGCAGGAAAAAGCAAAAAATTTCAGAATTGCACCTTGCAATGTGGAGATATTACTGTTTGTGCATTTACAATATTCATTGATTTTTGCCATTGAAAAACATCATGTTATTCATATACCAGAAATGTTTGAAGCTACTGACTGAATGAAAGGAGCTGGCATCTCACTCTCTTTGAATCTTCTTTATCATGCTAGGATTAGCAGGAAAAAGCAAAAAATTTCAGAATTGCACCTTGCAATGTGGAGATATTACTGTTTGTGCATTTACAATATTCATTGATTTTTGCCATTGAAAAACGTCCAGAAATGTTTGAAGCTACTGACTGAATGAAAGGAGCTGGCATCTCACTCTCTTTGAATCTTCTTTATCATGCTAGGATTAGCAGGAAAAAGCAAAAAATTTCAGAATTGCACCTTGCAATGTGGAGATATTACTGTTTGTGCATTTACAATATTCATTGATTTTTGCCATTGAAAAACGTCCAGAAATGTTTGAAGCTACTGACTGAATGAAAGGAGCTGGCATCTCACTCTGAATCTTCTTTATCATGCTAGGATTAGCAGGAAAAAGCAAAAAATTTCAGAATTGCACCTTGCAATGTGGAGATATTACTGTTTGTGCATTTACAATATTTATTGATTTATGCCATTGAAAAACATCATGTTATTCATATACCAGAAATGTTTGAAGCTACTGACTGAATGAAAGGAGCTGGCATCTCACTCTCTTTGAATCTTCTTTATCATGCTAGGATTAGCAGGAAAAAGGAAAACATTTCAGAATTGCACCTTGCAATGTGGAGATATTACTGTTTGTGCATTTACAATATTCCTTGATTTTTGCCATTGAAAAACATCATGTTATTCATATACCAGAAATGTTTGAAGCTACTGACTGAATGAAAGGAGCTGGCATCTCACTCTCTTTGAATCTTCTTTATCATGCTAGGATTAGCAGGAAAAAGCAAAAAATTTCAGAATTGCACCTTGCAATGTGGAGATATTACTGTTTGTGCATTTACAATATTCATTGATTTTTGCCATTGAAAAACGTCCAGAAATGTTTGAAGCTACTGACTGAATGAAAGGAGCTGGCATCTCACTCTCTTTGAATCTTCTTTATCATGCTAGGAA
Organism: Phyllobates terribilis; assembly: GCF_046119375.1. Classification (NCBI taxonomy): domain Eukaryota; kingdom Metazoa; phylum Chordata; class Amphibia; order Anura; family Dendrobatidae; genus Phyllobates; species Phyllobates terribilis. The sequence continues at coordinate 27,515 of NW_027364486.1, read as the reverse complement.
TAGCAGGAAAAAGCAAAAAATTTCAGAATTGCACCTTGCAATGTGGAGATATTACTGTTTGTGCATTTACAATATTCATTGATTTTTGCCATTGAAAAACGTCCAGAAATGTTTGAAGCTACTGACTGAATGAAAGGAGCTGGCATCTCACTCTCTTTGAATCTTCTTTATCATGCTAGGATTAGCAGGAAAAAGCAAAAAATTTCAGAATTGCACCTTCCAATGTGGAGATATTACTGTTTGTGCATTTACAATATTCATTGATTTTTGCCATTGAAAAACATCATGTTATTCATATACCAGAAATGTTTGAAGCTACTGACTGAATGAAAGGAGCTGGCATCTCACTCTCTTTGAATCTTCTTTATCATGCTAGGATTAGCAGGAAAAAGCAAAAAATTTCAGAATTGCACCTTGCAATGTGGAGATATTACTGTTTGTGCATTTACAATATTCATTGATTTTTGCCATTGAAAAACGTCCAGAAATGTTTGAAGCTACTGACTGAATGAAAGGAGCTGGCATCTCACTCTCTTTGAATTTTCTTTATCATGCTAGGATTAGCAGGAAAAAGCAAAAAATTTCAGAATTGCACCTTGCAATGTGGAGATATTACTGTTTGTGCATTTACAATATTCATTGATTTTTGCCATTGAAAAACATCATGTTATTCATATACCAGAAATGTTTGAAGCTACTGACTGAATGAAAGGAGCTGGCATCTCACTCTCTTTGAATCTTCTTTATCATGCTAGGATTAGCAGGAAAAAGCAAAAAAATTCAGAATTGCACCTTGCAATGTGGAGATATTACTGTTTGTGCATTTACAATATTCATTGATTTTTGCCATTGAAAAACATCATGTTATTCATATACCAGAAATGTTTGAAGCTACTGACTGAATGAAAGGAGCTGGCATCTCACTCTCTTTGAATCTTCTTTATCATGCTAGGATTAGCAGGAAAAAGCAAAAAATTTCAGAATTGCACTTTGCATTGTGGAGATATTACTGTTTGTGCATTTACAATATTCATTGATTTTTGCCATTGAAAAACGTCCAGAAATGTTTGAAGCTACTGACTGAATGAAAGGAGCTGGCATCTCACTCTCTTTGAATCTTCTTTATCATGCTAGGATTAGCAGGAAAAAGCAAAAAATTTCAGAATTGCACCTTGCAATGTGGAGATATTACTGTTTGTGCATTTACAATATTCATTGATTTTTGCCATTGAAAAACATCATGTTATTCATATACCAGAAATGTTTGAAGCTACTGACTGAATGAAAGGAGCTGGCATCTCACTCTCTTTGAATCTTCTTTATCATGCTAGGATTAGCAGGAAAAAGCAAAAAATTTCAGAATTGCACCTTGCAATGTGGAGATATTACTGTTTGTGCATTTACAATATTCATTGATTTTTGCCATTGAAAAACGTCCAGAAATGTTTGAAGCTACTGACTGAATGAAAGGAGCTGGCATCTCACTCTCTTTGAATCTTCTTTATCATGCTAGGATTAGCAGGAAAAAGCAAAAAATTTCAGAATTGCACCTTGCAATGTGGAGATATTACTGTTTGTGCATTTACAATATTCATTGATTTTTGCCATTGAAAAACGTCCAGAAATGTTTGAAGCTACTGACTGAATGAAAGGAGCTGGCATCTCACTCTGAATCTTCTTTATCATGCTAGGATTAGCAGGAAAAAGCAAAAAATTTCAGAATTGCACCTTGCAATGTGGAGATATTACTGTTTGTGCATTTACAATATTTATTGATTTATGCCATTGAAAAACATCATGTTATTCATATACCAGAAATGTTTGAAGCTACTGACTGAATGAAAGGAGCTGGCATCTCACTCTCTTTGAATCTTCTTTATCATGCTAGGATTAGCAGGAAAAAGGAAAACATTTCAGAATTGCACCTTGCAATGTGGAGATATTACTGTTTGTGCATTTACAATATTCCTTGATTTTTGCCATTGAAAAACATCATGTTATTCATATACCAGAAATGTTTGAAGCTACTGACTGAATGAAAGGAGCTGGCATCTCACTCTCTTTGAATCTTCTTTATCATGCTAGGATTAGCAGGAAAAAGCAAAAAATTTCAGAATTGCACCTTGCAATGTGGAGATATTACTGTTTGTGCATTTACAATATTCATTGATTTTTGCCATTGAAAAACGTCCAGAAATGTTTGAAGCTACTGACTGAATGAAAGGAGCTGGCATCTCACTCTCTTTGAATCTTCTTTATCATGCTAGGAATAGCAGGAAAAAGCAAAAAATTTCAGAATTGCACCTTGCAATGTGGAGATATTACTGTTTGTGCATTTACAATATTCATTGATTTTTGCCATTGAAAAACGTCCAGAAATGTTTGAAGCTACTGACTGAATGAAAGGAGCTGGCATCTCACTCTCTTTGAATCTTCTTTATCATGCTAGGATTAGCAGGAAAAAGCAAAAAATTTCAGAATTGCACCTTCCAATGTGGAGATATTACTGTTTGTGCATTTACAATATTCATTGATTTTTGCCATTGAAAAACATCATGTTATTCATATACCAGAAATGTTTGAAGCTACTGACTGAATGAAAGGAGCTGGCATCTCACTCTCTTTGAATCTTCTTTATCATGCTAGGATTAGCAGGAAAAAGCAAAAAATTTCAGAATTGCACCTTGCAATGTGGAGATATTACTGTTTGTGCATTTACAATATTCATTGATTTTTGCCATTGAAAAACGTCCAGAAACGTTTGAAGCTACTGACTGAATGAAAGGAGCTGGCATCTCACTCTCTTTGAATCTTCTTTATCATGCTAGGATTAGCAGGAAAAAGCAAAAAATTTCAGAATTGCACCTTGCAATGTGGAGATATTACTGTTTGTGCATTTACAATATTCATTGATTTTTGCCATTGAAAAACGTCCAGAAATGTTTGAAGCTACTGACTGAATGAAAGGAGCTGGCATCTCACTCTCTTTGAATCTTCTTTATCATGCTAGGATTAGCAGGAAAAAGCAAAAAATTTCAGAATTGCACCATGCAATGTGGGGATATTACTGTTTGTGCATTTACAATATTCATTGATTTTTGCCATTGAAAAACGTCCAGAAATGTATGAAGCTACTGACTGAATGAAAGGAGCTGGCATCTCACTCTCTTTGAATCTTCTTTATCATGCTAGGATTAGCAGGAAAAAGCAAAAAATTTCAGAATTTCATCTTGCAATGTGGAGATATTACTGTTTGTGCATTTACAATATTCATTGATTTTTGCCATTGAAAAACATCATGTTATTCATATACCAGAAATGTTTGAAGCTACTGACTGAATGAAAGGAGCTGGCATCTCACTCTCTTTGAATCTTCTTTATCATGCTAGGATTAGCAGGAAAAAGCAAAAAATTTCAGAATTGCACCTTGCAATGTGGAGATATTACTGTTTGTGCATTTACAATATTCATTGATTTTTGCCATTGAAAAACGTCCAGAAATGTTTGAAGCTACTGACTGAATGAAAGGAGCTGGCATCTCACTCTCTTTGAATCTTCTTTATCATGCTAGGATTAGCAGGAAAAAGCAAAACATTTCAGAATTGCACCTTGCAATGTGGAGATATTATTGTTTGTGCATTTACAATATTCATTGATTTTTGCCATTGAAAAACGTCCAGAAATGTTTGAAGCTACTGACTGAATGAAAGGAGCTGGCATCTCACTCTCTTTGAATCTTCTTTATCATGCTAGGATTAGCAGGAAAAAGCAAAAAATTTCAGAATTGCACCTTCCAATGTGGAGATATTACTGTTTGTGCATTTACAATATTCATTGATTTTTGCCATTGAAAAACATCATGTTATTCATATACCAGAAATGTTTGAAGCTACTGACTGAATGAAAGGAGCTGGCATCTCACTCTCTTTGAATCTTCTTTATCATGCTAGGATTAGCAGGAAAAAGCAAAAAATTTCAGAATTGCACCTTGCAATGTGGAGATATTACTGTTTGTGCATTTACAATATTCATTGATTTTTGCCATTGAAAAACGTCCAGAAACGTTTGAAGCTACTGACTGAATGAAAGGAGCTGGCATCTCACTCTCTTTGAATCTTCTTTATCATGCTAGGATTAGCAGGAAAAAGCAAAACATTTCAGAATTGCACCTTGCAATGTGGAGATATTATTGTTTGTGCATTTACAATATTCATTGATTTTTGCCATTGAAAAACGTCCAGAAATGTTTGAAGCTACTGACTGAATGAAAGGAGCTGGCATCTCACTCTCTTTGAATCTTCTTTATCATGCTAGGATTAGCAGGAAAAAGCAAAAAATTTCAGAATTGCACCTTCCAATGTGGAGATATTACTGTTTGTGCATTTACAATATTCATTGATTTTTGCCATTGAAAAACATCATGTTATTCATATACCAGAAATGTTTGAAGCTACTGACTGAATGAAAGGAGCTGGCATCTCACTCTCTTTGAATCTTCTTTATCATGCTAGGATTAGCAGGAAAAAGCAAAAAATTTCAGAATTGCACCTTGCAATGTGGAGATATTACTGTTTGTGCATTTACAATATTCATTGATTTTTGCCATTGAAAAACGTCCAGAAACGTTTGAAGCTACTGACTGAATGAAAGGAGCTGGCATCTCACTCTCTTTGAATCTTCTTTATCATGCTAGGATTAGCAGGAAAAAGCAAAAAATTTCAGAATTGCACCTTGCAATGTGGAGATATTACTGTTTGTGCATTTACAATATTCATTGATTTTGGCCATTGAAAAACGTCCAGAAATGTTTGAAGCTACTGACTGAATGAAAGGAGCTGGCATCTCACTCTCTTTGAATCTTCTTTATCATGCTAGGATTAGCAGGAAAAAGTAAAACATTTCAGAATTGCACCTTGCAATGTGGAGATATTATTGTTTGTGCATTTACAATATTCATTGATTTTTGCCATTGAAAAACGTCCAGAAATGTTTGAAGCTACTGACTGAATGAAAGGAGCTGGCATCTCACTCTCTTTGAATCTTCTTTATCATGCTAGGATTAGCAGGAAAAAGCAAAAAATTTCAGAATTGCACCTTCCAATGTGGAGATATTACTGTTTGTGCATTTACAATATTCATTGATTTTTGCCATTGAAAAACGTCCAGAAATGTTTGAAGCTACTGACTGAATGAAAGGAGCTGGCATCTCACTCTCTTTGAATCTTCTTTATCATGCTAGGATTAGCAGGAAAAAGCAAAAAATTTCAGAATTGCACCTTCCAATGTGGAGATATTACTGTTTGTGCATTTACAATATTCATTGATTTTTGCCATTGAAAAACATCATGTTATTCATATACCAGAAATGTTTGAAGCTACTGACTGAATGAAAGGAGCTGGCATCTCACTCTCTTTGAATCTTCTTTATCATGCTAGGATTAGCAGGAAAAAGCAAAAAATTTCAGAATTGCACCTTGCAATGTGGAGATATTACTGTTTGTGCATTTACAATATTCATTGATTTTTGCCATTGAAAAACGTCCAGAAACGTTTGAAGCTACTGACTGAATGAAAGGAGCTGGCATCTCACTCTCTTTGAATCTTCTTTATCATGCTAGGATTAGCAGGAAAAAGCAAAAAATTTCAGAATTGCACCTTGCAATGTGGAGATATTACTGTTTGTGCATTTACAATATTCATTGATTTTTGCCATTGAAAAACGTCCAGAAATGTTTGAAGCTACTGACTGAATGAAAGGAGCTGGCATCTCACTCTCTTTGAATCTTCTTTATCATGCTAGGATTAGCAGGAAAAAGCAAAAAATTTCAGAATTGCACCATGCAATGTGGGGATATTACTGTTTGTGCATTTACAATATTCATTGATTTTTGCCATTGAAAAACGTCCAGAAATGTATGAAGCTACTGACTGAATGAAAGGAGCTGGCATCTCACTCTCTTTGAATCTTCTTTATCATGCTAGGATTAGCAGGAAAAAGCAAAAAATTTCAGAATTTCATCTTGCAATGTGGAGATATTACTGTTTGTGCATTTACAATATTCATTGATTTTTGCCATTGAAAAACATCATGTTATTCATATACCAGAAATGTTTGAAGCTACTGACTGAATGAAAGGAGCTGGCATCTCACTCTCTTTGAATCTTCTTTATCATGCTAGGATTAGCAGGAAAAAGCAAAAAATTTCAGAATTGCACCTTGCAATGTGGAGATATTACTGTTTGTGCATTTACAATATTCATTGATTTTTGCCATTGAAAAACGTCCAGAAATGTTTGAAGCTACTGACTGAATGAAAGGAGCTGGCATCTCACTCTCTTTGAATCTTCTTTATCATGCTAGGATTAGCAGGAAAAAGCAAAACATTTCAGAATTGCACCTTGCAATGTGGAGATATTATTGTTTGTGCATTTACAATATTCATTGATTTTTGCCATTGAAAAACGTCCAGAAATGTTTGAAGCTACTGACTGAATGAAAGGAGCTGGCATCTCACTCTCTTTGAATCTTCTTTATCATGCTAGGATTAGCAGGAAAAAGCAAAAAATTTCAGAATTGCACCTTGCAATGTGGAGATATTACTGTTTGTGCATTTACAATATTCATTGATTTTTGCCATTGAAAAACGTCCAGAAATGTTTGAAGCTACTGACTGAATGAAAGGAGCTGGCATCTCACTCTCTTTGAATCTTCTTTATCATGCTAGGATTAGCAGGAAAAAGCAAAAAATTTCAGAATTGCACCTTGCAATGTGGAGATATTACTGTTTGTGCATTTACAATATTCCTTGATTTTTGCCATTGAAAAACATCATGTTATTCATATACCAGAAATGTTTGAAGCTACTGACTGAATGAAAGGAGCTGGCATCTCACTCTCTTTGAATCTTCTTTATCATGCTAGGATTAGCAGGAAAAAGCAAAAAATTTCAGAATTGCACCTTGCAATGTGGAGATATTACTGTTTGTGCATTTACAATATTCATTGATTTTTGCCATTGAAAAACGTCCAGAAATGTTTGAAGCTACTGACTGAATGAAAGGAGCTGGCATCTCACTCTCTTTGAATCTTCTTTATCATGCTAGGATTAGCAGGAAAAAGCAAAAAATTTCAGAATTGCACCTTCCAATGTGGAGATATTACTGTTTGTGCATTTACAATATTCATTGATTTTTGCCATTGAAAAACATCATGTTATTCATATACCAGAAATGTTTGAAGCTACTGACTGAATGAAAGGAGCTGGCATCTCACTCTCTTTGAATCTTCTTTATCATGCTAGGATTAGCAGGAAAAAGCAAAAAATTTCAGAATTGCACCTTGCAATGTGGAGATATTACTGTTTGTGCATTTACAATATTCATTGATTTTTGCCATTGAAAAACGTCCAGAAACGTTTGAAGCTACTGACTGAATGAAAGGAGCTGGCATCTCACTCTCTTTGAATCTTCTTTATCATGCTAGGATTAGCAGGAAAAAGCAAAAAATTTCAGAATTGCACCTTGCAATGTGGAGATATTACTGTTTGTGCATTTACAATATTCATTGATTTTTGCCATTGAAAAACGTCCAGAAATGTTTGAAGCTACTGACTGAATGAAAGGAGCTGGCATCTCACTCTCTTTGAATCTTCTTTATCATGCTAGGATTAGCAGGAAAAAGCAAAAAATTTCAGAATTGCACCATGCAATGTGGGGATATTACTGTTTGTGCATTTACAATATTCATTGATTTTTGCCATTGAAAAACGTCCAGAAATGTATGAAGCTACTGACTGAATGAAAGGAGCTGGCATCTCACTCTCTTTGAATCTTCTTTATCATGCTAGGATTAGCAGGAAAAAGCAAAAAATTTCAGAATTTCATCTTGCAATGTGGAGATATTACTGTTTGTGCATTTACAATATTCATTGATTTTTGCCATTGAAAAACATCATGTTATTCATATACCAGAAATGTTTGAAGCTACTGACTGAATGAAAGGAGCTGGCATCTCACTCTCTTTGAATCTTCTTTATCATGCTAGGATTAGCAGGAAAAAGCAAAAAATTTCAGAATTGCACCTTGCAATGTGGAGATATTACTGTTTGTGCATTTACAATATTCATTGATTTTTGCCATTGAAAAACGTCCAGAAATGTTTTAAGCTACTGACTGAATGAAAGGAGCTGGCATCTCACTCTCTTTGAATCTTCTTTATCATGCTAGGATTAGCAGGAAAAAGCAAAACATTTCAGAATTGCACCTTGCAATGTGGAGATATTATTGTTTGTGCATTTACAATATTCATTGATTTTTGCCATTGAAAAACGTCCAGAAATGTTTGAAGCTACTGACTGAATGAAAGGAGCTGGCATCTCACTCTCTTTGAATCTTCTTTATCATGCTAGGATTAGCAGGAAAAAGCAAAAAATTTCAGAATTGCACCTTGCAATGTGGAGATATTACTGTTTGTGCATTTACAATATTCATTGATTTTTGCCATTGAAAAACGTCCAGAAATGTTTGAAGCTACTGACTGAATGAAAGGAGCTGGCATCTCACTCTCTTTGAATCTTCTTTATCATGCTAGGATTAGCAGGAAAAAGCAAAAAATTTCAGAATTGCACCTTGCAATGTGGAGATATTACTGTTTGTGCATTTACAATATTCCTTGATTTTTGCCATTGAAAAACATCATGTTATTCATATACCAGAAATGTTTGAAGCTACTGACTGAATGAAAGGAGCTGGCATCTCACTCTCTTTGAATCTTCTTTATCATGCTAGGATTAGCAGGAAAAAGCAAAAAATTTCAGAATTGCACCTTGCAATGTGGAGATATTACTGTTTGTGCATTTACAATATTCATTGATTTTTGCCATTGAAAAACGTCCAGAAATGTTTGAAGCTACTGACTGAATGAAAGGAGCTGGCATCTCACTCTCTTTGAATCTTCTTTATCATGCTAGGAATAGCAGGAAAAAGCAAAAAATTTCAGAATTGCACCTTGCAATGTGGAGATATTACTGTTTGTGCATTTACAATATTCATTGATTTTTGCCATTGAAAAACGTCCAGAAATGTTTGAAGCTACTGACTGAATGAAAGGAGCTGGCATCTCACTCTCTTTGAATCTTCTTTATCATGCTAGGATTAGCAGGAAAAAGCAAAAAATTTCAGAATTGCACCTTCCAATGTGGAGATATTACTGTTTGTGCATTTACAATATTCATTGATTTTTGCCATTGAAAAACATCATGTTATTCATATACCAGAAATGTTTGAAGCTACTGACTGAATGAAAGGAGCTGGCATCTCACTCTCTTTGAATCTTCTTTATCATGCTAGGATTAGCAGGAAAAAGCAAAAAATTTCAGAATTGCACCTTGCAATGTGGAGATATTACTGTTTGTGCATTTACAATATTCATTGATTTTTGCCATTGAAAAACGTCCAGAAACGTTTGAAGCTACTGACTGAATGAAAGGAGCTGGCATCTCACTCTCTTTGAATCTTCTTTATCATGCTAGGATTAGCAGGAAAAAGCAAAAAATTTCAGAATTGCACCTTGCAATGTGGAGATATTACTGTTTGTGCATTTACAATATTCATTGATTTTTGCCATTGAAAAACGTCCAGAAATGTTTGAAGCTACTGACTGAATGAAAGGAGCTGGCATCTCACTCTCTTTGAATCTTCTTTATCATGCTAGGATTAGCAGGAAAAAGCAAAAAATTTCAGAATTGCACCATGCAATGTGGGGATATTACTGTTTGTGCATTTACAATATTCATTGATTTTTGCCATTGAAAAACGTCCAGAAATGTATGAAGCTACTGACTGAATGAAAGGAGCTGGCATCTCACTCTCTTTGAATCTTCTTTATCATGCTAGGATTAGCAGGAAAAAGCAAAAAATTTCAGAATTTCATCTTGCAATGTGGAGATATTACTGTTTGTGCATTTACAATATTCATTGATTTTTGCCATTGAAAAACATCATGTTATTCATATACCAGAAATGTTTGAAGCTACTGACTGAATGAAAGGAGCTGGCATCTCACTCTCTTTGAATCTTCTTTATCATGCTAGGATTAGCAGGAAAAAGCAAAAAATTTCAGAATTGCACCTTGCAATGTGGAGATATTACTGTTTGTGCATTTACAATATTCATTGATTTTTGCCATTGAAAAACGTCCAGAAATGTTTGAAGCTACTGACTGAATGAAAGGAGCTGGCATCTCACTCTCTTTGAATCTTCTTTATCATGCTAGGATTAGCAGGAAAAAGCAAAACATTTCAGAATTGCACCTTGCAATGTGGAGATATTATTGTTTGTGCATTTACAATATTCATTGATTTTTGCCATTGAAAAACGTCCAGAAATGTTTGAAGCTACTGACTGAATGAAAGGAGCTGGCATCTCACTCTCTTTGAATCTTCTTTATCATGCTAGGATTAGCAGGAAAAAGCAAAAAATTTCAGAATTGCACCTTCCAATGTGGAGATATTACTGTTTGTGCATTTACAATATTCATTGATTTTTGCCATTGAAAAACATCATGTTATTCATATACCAGAAATGTTTGAAGCTACTGACTGAATGAAAGGAGCTGGCATTTCACTCTCTTTGAATCTTCTTTATCATGCTAGGATTAGCAGGAAAAAGCAAAAAATTTCAGAATTGCACCTTGCAATGTTTAGATATTACTGTTTGTGCATTTACAATATTCATTGATTTTTGCCATTGAAAAACGTCCAGAAATGTTTGAAGCTACTGACTGAATGAAAGGAGCTGGCATCTCACTCTCTTTGAATCTTCTTTATCATGCTAGGATTAGCAGGAAAAAGCAAAAAATTTCAGAATTGCACCTTGCAATGTGGAGATATTACTGTTTGTGCATTTACAATATTCATTGATTTTTGCCATTGAAAAACATCATGTTATTCATATACCAGAAATGTTTGAAGCTACTGACTGAATGAAAGGAGCTGGCATCTCACTCTCTTTGAATCTTCTTTATCATGCTAGGATTAGCAGGAAAAAGCAAAAAATTTCAGAATTGCACTTTGCAATGTGGAGATATTACTGTTTGTGCATTTACAATATTCATTGATTTTTGCCATTGAAAAACGTCCAGAAATGTTTGAAGCTACTGACTGAATGAAATGAGCTGGCATCTCACTCTCTTTGAATCTTCTTTATCTTGCTAGGATTAGCAGGAAAAAGCAAAAAATTTCAGAATTGCACCTTGCAATGTGGAGATATTACTGTTTGTGCATTTACAATATTCATTGATTTTTGCCATTGAAAAACATCATGTTATTCATATACCAGAAATGTTTGAAGCTACTGACTGAATGAAAGGAGCTGGCATCTCACTCTCTTTGAATCTTCTTTATCTTGCTAGGATTAGCAGGAAAAAGCAAAAAATTTCAGAATTGCACCTTGCAATGTGGAGATATTACTGTTTGTGCATTTACAATATTCATTGATTTTTGCCATTGAAAAACGTCCAGAAATGTTTGAAGCTACTGACTGAATGAAATGAGCTGGAATCTCACTCTCTTTGAATCTTCTTTATCTTGCTAGGATTAGCAGGAAAAAGCAAAAAATTTCAGAATTGCACCTTGCAATGTGGAGATATTACTGTTTGTGCATTTACAATATTCATTGATTTTTGCCATTGAAAAACATCATGTTATTCATATACCAGAAATGTTTGAAGCTACTGACTGAATGAAAGGAGCGGGCATTTCACTCTCTTTGAATCTTCTTTATCATGCTAGGATTAGCAGGAAAAAGCAAAAAATTTCAGAATTGCACCTTGCAATGTGGAGATATTACTGTTTGTGCATTTACAATATTCATTGATTTTTGCCATTGAAAAACGTCCAGAAATGTTTGAAGCTACTGACTGAATGAAAGGAGCTGGCATCTCACTCTCTTTGAATCTTCTTTATCATGCTAGGATTAGCAGGAAAAAGCAAAAAATTTCAGAATTGCACCTTGCAATGTGGAGATATTACTGTTTGTGCATTTACAATATTCATTGATTTTTGCCATTGAAAAACATCATGTTATTCATATACCAGAAATGTTTGAAGCTACTGACTGAATGAAAGGAGCTGGCATCTCACTCTCTTTGAATCTTCTTTATCATGCTAGGATTAGCAAGAAAAAGCAAAAAATTTCAGAATTGCACCTTGCAATGTGGAGATATTACTGTTTGTGCATTTACAATATTCATTGATTTTTGCCATTGAAAAACGTCCAGAAATGTTTGAAGCTACTGACTGAATGAAAGGAGCTGGCATCTCATTCTCTTTGAATCTTCTTTATCTTGCTAGGATTAGCAGGAAAAAGCAAAAAATTTCAGAATTGCACCTTGCAATGTGGAGATATTACTGTTTGTGCATTTACAATATTCATTGATTTTTGCCATTGAAAAACATCATGTTATTCATATACCAGAAATGTTTGAAGCTACTGACTGAATGAAAGGAGCTGGCATCTCACTCTCTTTGAATCTTCTTTATCATGCTAGGATTAGCAGGAAAAAGCAAAAAATTTCAGAATTGCACCTTGCAATGTGGAGATATTACTGTTTGTGCATTTACAATATTCATTGATTTTTGCCATTGAAAAACATCATGATATTCATATACCAGAAATGTTTGAAGCTACTGACTGAATGAAAGGAGCTGGCATCTCACTCTCTTTGAATCTTCTTTATCATGCTAGGATTAGCAGGAAAAAGCAAAAAATTTCAGAATTGCACCTTGCAATGTGGAGATATTACTGTTTGTGCATTTACAATATTCATTGATTTTTGCCATTGAAAAACGTCCAGAAATGTTTGAAGCTACTGACTGAATGAAAGGAGCTGGCATCTCACTCTCTTTGAATCTTCTTTATCATGCTAGGATTAGCAGGAAAAAGCAAAAAATTTCAGAATTGCACCTTGCAATGTGGAGATATTACTGTTTGTGCATTTACAATATTCATTGATTTTTGCCATTGAAAAACATCATGTTATTCATATACCAGAAATGTTTGAAGCTACTGACTGAATGAAAGGAGCTGGCATCTCACTCTCTTTGAATCTTCTTTATCATGCTAGGATTAGCAGGAAAAAGCAAAAATTTCAGAATTGCACCTTGCAATGTGGAGATATTACTGTTTGTGCATTTACAATATTCATTGATTTTTGCCATTGAAAAACGTCCAGAAATGTTTGAAGCTACTGACTGAATGAAAGGAGCTGGCATCTCACTCTCTTTGAATCTTCTTTATCTTGCTAGGATTAGCAGGAAAAAGCAAAAAATTTCAGAATTGCACCTTGCAATGTGGAGATATTACTGTTTGTGCATTTACAATATTCATTGATTTTTGCCATTGAAAAACATCATGTTATTCATATACCAGAAATGTTTGAAGCTACTGACTGAATGAAAGTTGCTGGCATCTCACTCTCTTTGAATCTTCTTTATCATGCTAGGATTAGCAGGAAAAAGCAAAAAATTTCAGAATTGCACCTTGCAATGTGGAGATATTACTGTTTGTGCATTTACAATATTCATTGATTTTTGCCATTGAAAAACGTCCAGAAATGTTTGAAGCTACTGACTGAATGAAAGGAGCTGGCATCTCACTCTCTTTGAATCTTCTTTATCATGCTAGGATTAGCAGGAAAAAGCAAAAAATTTCAGAATTGCACCTTGCAATGTGGAGATATTACTGTTTGTGCATTTACAATATTCATTGATTTTTGCCATTGAAAAACATCATGTTATTCATATACCAGAAATGTTTGAAGCTACTGACTGAATGAAAGGAGCTGGCATCTCACTCTCTTTGAATCTTCTTTATCATGCTAGGATTAGCAGGAAAAAGCAAAAAATTTCAGAATTGCACCTTGCAATGTGGAGATATTACTGTTTGTGCATTTACAATATTCATTGATTTTTGCCATTGAAAAACGTCCAGAAATGTTTGAAGCTACTGACTGAATGAAAGGAGCTGGCATCTCACTCTCTTTGAATCTTCTTTATCATGCTAGGATTAGCAGGAAAAAGCAAAAAATTTCAGAATTGCACCTTGCAATGTGGAGATATTACTGTTTGTGCATTTACAATATTCATTGATTTTTGCCATTGAAAAACGTCCAGAAATGTTTGAAGCTACTGACTGAATGAAAGGAGCTGGCATCTCACTCTCTTTGAATCTTCTTTATCATGCTAGGATTAGCAGGAAAAAGCAAAAAATTTCAGAATTGCACCTTGCAATGTGGAGATATTACTGTTTGTGCATTTACAATATTCATTGATTTTTGCCATTGAAAAACATCATGTTATTCATATACCAGAAATGTTTGAAGCTACTGACTGAATGAAAGGAGCTGGCATCTCACTCTCTTTGAATCTTCTTTATCATGCTAGGATTAGCAGGAAAAAGCAAAAAATTTCAGAATTGCACCTTGCAATGTGGAGATATTACTGTTTGTGCATTTACAATATTCATTGATTTTTGCCATTGAAAAACGTCCAGAAATGTTTGAAGCTACTGACTGAATGAAAGGAGCTGGCATCTCACTCTCTTTGAATCTTCTTTATCATGCTAGGATTAGCAGGAAAAAGCAAAAAATTTCAGAATTGCACCTTGCAATGTGGAGATATTACTGTTTGTGCATTTACAATATTCATTGATTTTTGCCATTGAAAAACATCATGTTATTCATATACCAGAAATGTTTGAAGCTACTGACTGAATGAAAGGAGCTGGCATCTCACTCTCTTTGAATCTTCTTTATCATGCTAGGATTAGCAGGAAAAAGCAAAAAATTTCAGAATTGCACCTTGCAATGTGGAGATATTACTGTTTGTGCATTTACAATATTCATTGATTTTTGCCATTGAAAAACATCATGATATTCATATACCAGAAATGTTTGAAGCTACTGACTGAATGAAAGGAGCTGGCATCTCACTCTCTTTGAATCTTCTTTATCATGCTAGGATTAGCAGGAAAAAGCAAAAAATTTCAGAATTGCACCTTGCAATGTGGAGATATTACTGTTTGTGCATTTACAATATTCATTGATTTTTGCCATTGAAAAACGTCCAGAAATGTTTGAAGCTACTGACTGAATGAAAGGAGCTGGCATCTCACTCTCTTTGAATCTTCTTTATCATGCTAGGATTAGCAGGAAAAAGCAAAAAATTTCAGAATTGCACCTTGCAATGTGGAGATATTACTGTTTGTGCATTTACAATATTCATTGATTTTTGCCATTGAAAAACATCATGTTATTCATATACCAGAAATGTTTGAAGCTACTGACTGAATGAAAGGAGCTGGCATTTCACTCTCTTTGAATCTTCTTTATCATGCTAGGATTAGCAGGAAAAAGCAAAAAATTTCAGAATTGCACCTTGCAATGTGGAGATATTACTGTTTGTGCATTTACAATATTCATTGATTTTTGCCATTGAAAAACGTCCAGAAATGTTTGAAGCTACTGACTGAATGAAAGGAGCTGGCATCTCACTCTCTTTGAATCTTCTTTATCATGCTAGGATTAGCAGGAAAAAGCAAAAAATTTCAGAATTGCACCTTGCAATGTGGAGATATTACTGTTTGTGCATTTACAATATTCATTGATTTTTGCCATTGAAAAACATCATGTTATTCATATACCAGAAATGTTTGAAGCTACTGACTGAATGAAAGGAGCTGGCATCTCACTCTCTTTGAATCTTCCTTATCATGCTAGGATTAGCAGGAAAAAGCAAAAAATTTCAGAATTGCACCTTGCAATGTGGAGATATTACTGTTTGTGCATTTACAATATTCATTGATTTTTGCCATTGAAAAACATCATGTTATTCATATACCAGAAATGTTTGAAGCTACTGACTGAATGAAAGGAGCTGGCATCTCACTCTCTTTGAATCTTCTTTATCATGCTAGGATTAGCAGGAAAAAGCAAAAAATTTCAGAATTGCACCTTGCAATGTGGAGATATTACTGTTTGTGCATTTACAATATTCATTGATTTTTGCCATTGAAAAACATCATGTTATTCATATACCAGAAAATGTTTGAAGCTACTGACTGAATGAAAGGAGCTGGCATCTCACTCTCTTTGAATCTTCTTTATCATGCTAGGATTAGCAGGAAAAAGCAAAAAATTTCAGAATTGCACCTTGCAATGTGGAGATATTACTGTTTGTGCATTTACAATATTCATTGATTTTTGCCATTGAAAAACGTCCAGAATGTTTGAAGCTACTGACTGAATGAAAGGAGCTGGCATCTCACTCTCTTTGAATCTTCTTTATCATGCTAGGATTAGCAGGAAAAAGCAAAAAATTCAGAATTGCACCTTGCATGTGGAGATATTACTGTTTGTGCATTTACAATATTCATTGATTTTTGCCATTGAAAAACGTATTACCAGAAATGTTTGAAGCTACTGACTGAATGAAAGGAGCTGGCATCTCACTCTCTTTGAATCTTCCTTATCATGCTAGGATTAGCAGGAAAAAGCAAAAAATTTCAGAATTGCACCTTGCAATGTGGAGATATTACTGTTTGTGCATTTACAATATTCATTGATTTTTGCCATTGAAAAACATCATGTAATTCATATACCAGAAATGTTTGAAGCTACTGACTGAATGAAAGGAGCTGGCATCTCACTCTCTTTGAATCTTCTTTATCATGCTAGGATTGCAGGAAAAAGCAAAAAATTTCAGAATTGCACCTTGCAATGTGGAAGATATTACTGTTTGTGCATTTACAATATTCATTGATTTTTGCCATTGAAAAACATCATGATATTCATATACCAGAAATGTTTGAAGCTACTGACTGAATGAAAGGAGCTGGCATCTCACTCTCTTTGAATCTTCTTTATCATGCTAGGATTAGCAGGAAAAAGCAAAAAATTTCAGAATTGCACCTTGCAATGTGGAGATATTACTGTTTGTGCATTTACAATATTCATTGATTTTTGCCATTGAAAAACGTCCAGAAATGTTTGAAGCTACTGACTGAATGAAATGAGCTGGCATCTCACTCTCTTTGAATCTTCTTTATCATGCTAGGATTAGCAGGAAAAAGCAAAAAATTTCAGAATTGCACCTTGCAATGTGGAGATATTACTGTTTGTGCATTTACAATATTCATTGATTTTGCCATTGAAAACGTCCAGAAATGTTTGAAGCTACTGACTGAATGAAATGAGCTGGAATCTCACTCTTTTGAATCTTCTTTATCTTGCTAGGATTAGCAGGAAAAAGCAAAAATTTCAGAATTGCACCTTGCAATGTGGAGATATTACTGTTTGTGCATTTACAATATTCATTGATTTTTGCCATTGAAAAACATCATGTTATTCATATACCAGAAATGTTTGAAGCTACTGACTGAATGAAAGGAGCGGGCATTTCACTCTCTTTGAATCTTCTTTATCATGCTAGGATTAGCAGGAAAAAGCAAAAAATTTCAGAATGCACCTTGCAATGTGGAGATATTACTGTTTGTGCATTTACAATATTCATTGATTTTTGCCATTGAAAAACGTCCAGAAATGTTTGAAGCTACTGACTGAAGGAAAGGAGCTGGCATCTCACTCTCTTTGAATCTTCTTTATCATGCTAGGATTAGCAGGAAAAAGCAAAAAATTTCAGAATTGCACCTTGCAATGTGGAGATATTACTGTTTGTGCATTTACAATATTCATTGATTTTTGCCATTGAAAAACATCATGTTATTCATATACCAGAAATTGTTTGAAGCTACTGACTGAATGAAAGGAGCTGGCATCTCACTCTCTTTGAATCTTCCTTTATCATGCTAGGATTAGCAAGAAAAAGCAAAAATTTCAGAATTGCACCTTGCAATGTGGAGATATTACTGTTTGTGCATTTACAATATTCATTGATTTTTTGCCATTGAAAAACGTCCAGAAATGTTTTGAAGCTACTGACTGAATGACATTCTCTTTGAATCTTCTTTATCTTGCTAGGATTAGCAGGAAAAAGCAAAAAATTTCAGAATTGCACCTTGCAATGTGGAGATATTACTGTTTGTGCATTTACAATATTCATTGATTTTTGCCATTGAAAAACATCATGTTATTCATATACCAGAAATGTTTGAAGCTACTGACTGAATGAAAGGAGCTGGCATCTCACTCTCTTTGAATCTTCTTTATCATGCTAGGATTAGCAGGAAAAAGCAAAAAATTTCAGAATTGCACCTTGCAATGTGGAGATATTACTGTTTGTGCATTTACAATATTCATTGATTTTTGCCATTGAAAAACATCATGATATTCATATACCAGAAATGTTTGAAGCTACTGACTGAATGAAAGGAGCTGGCATCTCACTCTCTTTGAATCTTCTTTATCATGCTAGGATTAGCAGGAAAAAGCAAAAAATTTCAGAATTGCACCTTGCAATGTGGAGATATTACTGTTTGTGCATTTACAATATTCATTGATTTTTGCCATTGAAAAACGTCCAGAAATGTTTGAAGCTACTGACTGAATGAAAGGAGCTGGCATCTCACTCTCTTTGAATCTTCTTTATCATGCTAGGATTAGCAGGAAAAAGCAAAAAATTTCAGAATTGCACCTTGCAATGTGGAGATATTACTGTTTGTGCATTTACAATATTCATTGATTTTTGCCATTGAAAAACATCATGTTATTCATATACCAGAAATGTTTGAAGCTACTGACTGAATGAAAGGAGCTGGCATCTCACTCTCTTTGAATCTTCTTTATCATGCTAGGATTAGCAGGAAAAAGCAAAAATTTCAGAATTGCACCTTGCAATGTGGAGATATTACTGTTTGTGCATTTACAATATTCATTGATTTTTGCCATTGAAAAACGTCCAGAAATGTTTGAAGCTACTGACTGAATGAAAGGAGCTGGCATCTCACTCTCTTTGAATCTTCTTTATCTTGCTAGGATTAGCAGGAAAAAGCAAAAAATTTCAGAATTGCACCTTGCAATGTGGAGATATTACTGTTTGTGCATTTACAATATTCATTGATTTTTGCCATTGAAAAACATCATGTTATTCATATACCAGAAATGTTTGAAGCTACTGACTGAATGAAAGTTGCTGGCATCTCACTCTCTTTGAATCTTCTTTATCATGCTAGGATTAGCAGGAAAAAGCAAAAAATTTCAGAATTGCACCTTGCAATGTGGAGATATTACTGTTTGTGCATTTACAATATTCATTGATTTTTGCCATTGAAAAACGTCCAGAAATGTTTGAAGCTACTGACTGAATGAAAGGAGCTGGCATCTCACTCTCTTTGAATCTTCTTTATCATGCTAGGATTAGCAGGAAAAAGCAAAAAATTTCAGAATTGCACCTTGCAATGTGGAGATATTACTGTTTGTGCATTTACAATATTCATTGATTTTTGCCATTGAAAAACATCATGTTATTCATATACCAGAAATGTTTGAAGCTACTGACTGAATGAAAGGAGCTGGCATCTCACTCTCTTTGAATCTTCTTTATCATGCTAGGATTAGCAGGAAAAAGCAAAAAATTTCAGAATTGCACCTTGCAATGTGGAGATATTACTGTTTGTGCATTTACAATATTCATTGATTTTTGCCATTGAAAAACGTCCAGAAATGTTTGAAGCTACTGACTGAATGAAAGGAGCTGGCATCTCACTCTCTTTGAATCTTCTTTATCATGCTAGGATTAGCAGGAAAAAGCAAAAAATTTCAGAATTGCACCTTGCAATGTGGAGATATTACTGTTTGTGCATTTACAATATTCATTGATTTTTGCCATTGAAAAACGTTATCCAGAAATGTTTGAAGCTACTGACTGAATGAAAGGAGCTGGCATCTCACTCTCTTTGAATCTTCTTTATCATGCTAGGATTAGCAGGAAAAAGCAAAAAATTTCAGAATTGCACCTTGCAATGTGGAGATATTACTGTTTGTGCATTTACAATATTCATTGATTTTTGCCATTGAAAAACATCATGTTATTCATATACCAGAAATGTTTGAAGCTACTGACTGAATGAAAGGAGCTGGCATCTCACTCTCTTTGAATCTTCTTTATCATGCTAGGATTAGCAGGAAAAAGCAAAAAATTTCAGAATTGCACCTTGCAATGTGGAGATATTACTGTTTGTGCATTTACAATATTCATTGATTTTTGCCATTGAAAAACGTCCAGAAATGTTTGAAGCTACTGACTGAATGAAAGGAGCTGGCATCTCACTCTCTTTGAATCTTCTTTATCATGCTAGGATTAGCAGGAAAAAGCAAAAAATTTCAGAATTGCACCTTGCAATGTGGAGATATTACTGTTTGTGCATTTACAATATTCATTGATTTTTGCCATTGAAAAACATCATGTTATTCATATACCAGAAATGTTTGAAGCTACTGACTGAATGAAAGGAGCTGGCATCTCACTCTCTTTGAATCTTCTTTATCATGCTAGGATTAGCAGGAAAAAGCAAAAAATTTCAGAATTGCACCTTGCAATGTGGAGATATTACTGTTTGTGCATTTACAATATTCATTGATTTTTGCCATTGAAAAACATCATGATATTCATATACCAGAAATGTTTGAAGCTACTGACTGAATGAAAGGAGCTGGCATCTCACTCTCTTTGAATCTTCTTTATCATGCTAGGATTAGCAGGAAAAAGCAAAAAATTTCAGAATTGCACCTTGCAATGTGGAGATATTACTGTTTGTGCATTTACAATATTCATTGATTTTTGCCATTGAAAAACGTCCAGAAATGTTTGAAGCTACTGACTGAATGAAAGGAGCTGGCATCTCACTCTCTTTGAATCTTCTTTATCATGCTAGGATTAGCAGGAAAAAGCAAAAAATTTCAGAATTGCACCTTGCAATGTGGAGATATTACTGTTTGTGCATTTACAATATTCATTGATTTTTGCCATTGAAAAACATCATGTTATTCATATACCAGAAATGTTTGAAGCTACTGACTGAATGAAAGGAGCTGGCATTTCACTCTCTTTGAATCTTCTTTATCATGCTAGGATTAGCAGGAAAAAGCAAAAAATTTCAGAATTGCACCTTGCAATGTGGAGATATTACTGTTTGTGCATTTACAATATTCATTGATTTTTGCCATTGAAAAACGTCCAGAAATGTTTGAAGCTACTGACTGAATGAAAGGAGCTGGCATCTCACTCTCTTTGAATCTTCTTTATCATGCTAGGATTAGCAGGAAAAAGCAAAAAATTTCAGAATTGCACCTTGCAATGTGGAGATATTACTGTTTGTGCATTTACAATATTCATTGATTTTTGCCATTGAAAAACGTCCAGAAATGTTTGAAGCTACTGACTGAATGAAAGGAGCTGGCATCTCACTCTCTTTGAATCTTCCTTATCATGCTAGGATTAGCAGGAAAAAGCAAAAAATTTCAGAATTGCACCTTGCAATGTGGAGATATTACTGTTTGTGCATTTACAATATTCATTGATTTTTGCCATTGAAAAACATCATGTTATTCATATACCAGAAATGTTTGAAGCTACTGACTGAATGAAAGGAGCTGGCATCTCACTCTCTTTGAATCTTCTTTATCATGCTAGGATTAGCAGGAAAAAGCAAAAAATTTCAGAATTGCACCTTGCAATGTGGAGATATTACTGTTTGTGCATTTACAATATTCATTGATTTTTGCCATTGAAAAACATCATGTTATTCATATACCAGAAATGTTTGAAGCTACTGACTGAATGAAAGGAGCTGGCATCTCACTCTCTTTGAATCTTCTTTATCATGCTAGGATTAGCAGGAAAAAGCAAAAAATTTCAGAATTGCACCTTGCAATGTGGAGATATTACTGTTTGTGCATTTACAATATTCATTGATTTTTGCCATTGAAAAACGTCCAGAAATGTTTGAAGCTACTGACTGAATGAAAGGAGCTGGCATCTCACTCTCTTTGAATCTTCTTTATCATGCTAGGATTAGCAGGAAAAAGCAAAAAATTTCAGAATTGCACCTTGCAATGTGGAGATATTACTGTTTGTGCATTTACAATATTCATTGATTTTTGCCATTGAAAAACGTCCAGAAATGTTTGAAGCTACTGACTGAATGAAAGGAGCTGGCATCTCACTCTCTTTGAATCTTCCTTATCATGCTAGGATTAGCAGGAAAAAGCAAAAAATTTCAGAATTGCACCTTGCAATGTGGAGATATTACTGTTTGTGCATTTACAATATTCATTGATTTTTGCCATTGAAAAACATCATGTTATTCATATACCAGAAATGTTTGAAGCTACTGACTGAATGAAAGGAGCTGGCATCTCACTCTCTTTGAATCTTCTTTATCATGCTAGGATTAGCAGGAAAAAGCAAAAAATTTCAGAATTGCACCTTGCAATGTGGAGATATTACTGTTTGTGCATTTACAATATTCATTGATTTTTGCCATTGAAAAACATCATGATTCATATCCAGAAATGTTTGAAGCTACTGACTGAATGAAAGGAGCTGGCATCTCACTCTCTTTGAATCTTCTTTATCATGCTAGGATTAGCAGGAAAAAGCAAAAAATTTCAGAATTGCACCTTGCAATGTGGAGATATTACTGTTTGTGCATTTACAATATTCATTGATTTTTGCCATTGAAAAACGTCCAGAAATGTTTGAAGCTACTGACTGAATGAAAGGAGCTGGCATCTCACTCTCTTTGAATCTTCTTTATCATGCTAGGATTAGCAGGAAAAAGCAAAAAATTTCAGAATTGCACCTTGCAATGTGGAGATATTACTGTTTGTGCATTTACAATATTCATTGATTTTTGCCATTGAAAAACATCATGTTATTCATATACCAGAAATGTTTGAAGCTACTGACTGAATGAAAGGAGCTGGCATCTCACTCTCTTTGAATCTTCTTTATCATGCTAGGATTAGCAGGAAAAAGCAAAAAATTTCAGAATTGCACCTTGCAATGTGGAGATATTACTGTTTGTGCATTTACAATATTCATTGATTTTTGCCATTGAAAAACGTCCAGAAATGTTTGAAGCTACTGACTGAATGAAAGGAGCTGGCATCTCACTCTCTTTGAATCTTCTTTATCATGCTAGGATTAGCAGGAAAAAGCAAAAAATTTCAGAATTGCACCTTGCAATGTGGAGATATTACTGTTTGTGCATTTACAATATTCATTGATTTTTGCCATTGAAAAACGTCCAGAAATGTTTGAAGCTACTGACTGAATGAAAGGAGCTGGCATCTCACTCTCTTTGAATCTTCCTTATCATGCTAGGATTAGCAGGAAAAAGCAAAAAATTTCAGAATTGCACCTTGCAATGTGGAGATATTACTGTTTGTGCATTTACAATATTCATTGATTTTTGCCATTGAAAAACATCATGTTATTCATATACCAGAAATGTTTGAAGCTACTGACTGAATGAAAGGAGCTGGCATCTCACTCTCTTTGAATCTTCTTTATCATGCTAGGATTAGCAGGAAAAAGCAAAAAATTTCAGAATTGCACCTTGCAATGTGGAGATATTACTGTTTGTGCATTTACAATATTCATTGATTTTTGCCATTGAAAAACGTCCAGAAATGTTTGAAGCTACTGACTGAATGAAAGGAGCTGGCATCTCACTCTCTTTGAATCTTCTTTATCATGCTAGGATTAGCAGGAAAAAGCAAAAAATTTCAGAATTGCACCTTGCAATGTGGAGATATTACTGTTTGTGCATTTACAATATTCATTGATTTTTGCCATTGAAAAACGTCCAGAAATGTTTGAAGCTACTGACTGAATGAAAGGAGCTGGCATCTCACTCTCTTTGAATCTTCCTTATCATGCTAGGATTAGCAGGAAAAAGCAAAAAATTTCAGAATTGCACCTTGCAATGTGGAGATATTACTGTTTGTGCATTTACAATATTCATTGATTTTTGCCATTGAAAAACATCATGTTATTCATATACCAGAAATGTTTGAAGCTACTGACTGAATGAAAGGAGCTGGCATCTCACTCTCTTTGAATCTTCTTTATCATGCTAGGATTAGCAGGAAAAAGCAAAAAATTTCAGAATTGCACCTTGCAATGTGGAGATATTACTGTTTGTGCATTTACAATATTCATTGATTTTTGCCATTGAAAAACATCATGATATTCATATACCAGAAATGTTTGAAGCTACTGACTGAATGAAAGGAGCTGGCATCTCACTCTCTTTGAATCTTCTTTATCATGCTAGGATTAGCAGGAAAAAGCAAAAAATTTCAGAATTGCACCTTGCAATGTGGAGATATTACTGTTTGTGCATTTACAATATTCATTGATTTTTGCCATTGAAAAACGTCCAGAAATGTTTGAAGCTACTGACTGAATGAAAGGAGCTGGCATCTCACTCTCTTTGAATCTTCTTTATCATGCTAGGATTAGCAGGAAAAAGCAAAAAATTTCAGAATTGCACCTTGCAATGTGGAGATATTACTGTTTGTGCATTTACAATATTCATTGATTTTTGCCATTGAAAAACATCATGTTATTCATATACCAGAAATGTTTGAAGCTACTGACTGAATGAAAGGAGCTGGCATCTCACTCTCTTTGAATCTTCTTTATCATGCTAGGATTAGCAGGAAAAAGCAAAAAATTTCAGAATTGCACCTTGCAATGTGGAGATATTACTGTTTGTGCATTTACAATATTCATTGATTTTTGCCATTGAAAAACGTCCAGAAATGTTTGAAGCTACTGACTGAATGAAAGGAGCTGGCATCTCACTCTCTTTGAATTTTCTTTATCATGCTAGGATTAGCAGGAAAAAGCAAAAAATTTCAGAATTGCACCTTGCAATGTGGAGATATTACTGTTTGTGCATTTACAATATTCATTGATTTTTGCCATTGAAAAACGTCCAGAAATGTTTGAAGCTACTGACTGAATGAAAGGAGCTGGCATCTCACTCTCTTTGAATCTTCCTTATCATGCTAGGATTAGCAGGAAAAAGCAAAAAATTTCAGAATTGCACCTTGCAATGTGGAGATATTACTGTTTGTGCATTTACAATATTCATTGATTTTTGCCATTGAAAAACATCATGTTATTCATATACCAGAAATGTTTGAAGCTACTGACTGAATGAAAGGAGCTGGCATCTCACTCTCTTTGAATCTTCTTTATCATGCTAGGATTAGCAGGAAAAAGCAAAAAATTTCAGAATTGCACCTTGCAATGTGGAGATATTACTGTTTGTGCATTTACAATATTCATTGATTTTTGCCATTGAAAAACATCATGTTATTCATATACCAGAAATGTTTGAAGCTACTGACTGAATGAAAGGAGGTGGCATCTCACTCTCTTTGAATCTTCTTTATCATGCTAGGATTAGCAGGAAAAAGCAAAAAATTTCAGAATTGCACCTTGCAATGTGGAGATATTACTGTTTGTGCATTTACAATATTCATTGATTTTTGCCATTGAAAAACGTCCAGAAATGTTTGAAGCTACTGACTGAATGAAAGGAGCTGGCATCTCACTCTCTTTGAATCTTCTTTATCATGCTAGGATTAGCAGGAAAAAGCAAAAAATTTCAGAATTGCACCTTGCAATGTGGAGATATTACTGTTTGTGCATTTACAATATTCATTGATTTTTGCCATTGAAAAACATCATGTTATTCATATACCAGAAATGTTTGAAGCTACTGACTGAATGAAAGGAGCTGGCATCTCACTCTCTTTGAATCTTCTTTATCATGCTAGGATTAGCAGGAAAAAGCAAAAAATTTCAGAATTGCACCTTGCAATGTGGAGATATTACTGTTTGTGCATTTACAATATTCATTGATTTTTGCCATTGAAAAACGTCCAGAAATGTTTGAAGCTACTGACTGAATGAAAGGAGCTGGCATCTCACTCTCTTTGAATCTTCTTTATCATGCTAGGATTAGCAGGAAAAAGCAAAAAATTTCAGAATTGCACCTTGCAATGTGGAGATATTACTGTTTGTGCATTTACAATATTCATTGATTTTTGCCATTGAAAAACATCATGTTATTCTTATACCAGAAATGTTTGAAGCTACTGACTGAATGAAAGGAGCTGGCATCTCACTCTCTTTGAATCTTCTTTATCATGCTAGGATTAGCAGGAAAAAGCAAAAAATTTCAGAATTGCACCTTGCAATGTGGAGATATTACTGTTTGTGCATTTACAATATTCATTGATTTTTGCCATTGAAAAACATCATGTTATTCATATACCAGAAATGTTTGAAGCTACTGACTGAATGAAAGGAGCTGGCATCTCACTCTCTTTGAATCTTCTTTATCATGCTAGGATTAGCAGGAAAAAGCAAAAAATTTCAGAATTGCACCTTGCAATGTGGAGATATTACTGTTTGTGCATTTACAATATTCATTGATTTTTGCCATTGAAAAACGTCCAGAAATGTTTGAAGCTACTGACTGAATGAAAGGAGCTGGCATCTCACTCTCTTTGAATCTTCTTTATCATGCTAGGATTAGCAGGAAAAAGCAAAAAATTTCAGAATTGCACCTTGCAATGTGGAGATATTACTGTTTGTGCATTTACAATATTCATTGATTTTTGCCATTGAAAAACGTCCAGAAATGTTTGAAGCTACTGACTGAATGAAAGGAGCTGGCATCTCACTCTCTTTGAATCTTCCTTATCATGCTAGGATTAGCAGGAAAAAGCAAAAAATTTCAGAATTGCACCTTGCAATGTGGAGATATTACTGTTTGTGCATTTACAATATTCATTGATTTTTGCCATTGAAAAACATCATGTTATTCATATACCAGAAATGTTTGAAGCTACTGACTGAATGAAAGGAGCTGGCATCTCACTCTCTTTGAATCTTCTTTATCATGCTAGGATTAGCAGGAAAAAGCAAAAAATTTCAGAATTGCACCTTGCAATGTGGAGATATTACTGTTTGTGCATTTACAATATTCATTGATTTTTGCCATTGAAAAACATCATGATATTCATATACCAGAAATGTTTGAAGCTACTGACTGAATGAAAGGAGCTGGCATCTCACTCTCTTTGAATCTTCTTTATCATGCTAGGATTAGCAGGAAAAAGCAAAAAATTTCAGAATTGCACCTTGCAATGTGGAGATATTACTGTTTGTGCATTTACAATATTCATTGATTTTTGCCATTGAAAAACGTCCAGAAATGTTTGAAGCTACTGACTGAATGAAAGGAGCTGGCATCTCACTCTCTTTGAATCTTCTTTATCATGCTAGGATTAGCAGGAAAAAGCAAAAAATTTCAGAATTGCACCTTGCAATGTGGAGATATTACTGTTTGTGCATTTACAATATTCATTGATTTTTGCCATTGAAAAACATCATGTTATTCATATACCAGAAATGTTTGAAGCTACTGACTGAATGAAAGGAGCTGGCATCTCACTCTCTTTGAATCTTCTTTAT